>NC_091284.1:168334752-168422252 GCF_032444005.1 Ranitomeya imitator
ATTGTGCCCACACTGCTGTATACTACGTGGGCTGTGTTACATACCGCGTGGCTCTGTGCTGTATACTACATAGGCAGTGTTATATACTATGTGGGCTGTGTGATATACTCCGTGGGCTGTGCTAGATATTATAAGGCCACTGCTATATACTGCGTGGACTGGGCAATATACTACGTGGCTCTGTGCTGTATACTACGTAGCTGGGCAATATACTACGTGACTGGGCAATATACTACATGGCTCTGTGCTGTATACTAAGTCGCTGGTCAATATACTACGTGACTGGGCAATATACTACGTAGCTGGGCAATTTATATATATATACTAGCTATTGAACCCGTTCTACGCCCGGGTGGCTAGCATCTATATTGGTATATGGTCTCCATCCTGGTATGTGCTGCTCCATCCTGCGTCCCCATCCTGTCATGAGCTGCTCCATCCTGCGTCCCCATCCTGACATGTGCTGCACCCATCCTGCACCCCCATTCTGACATGTGCTGCTCCATCCTGCGTCCCCATCCTGTCATGTGCTGCACCCATCCTGCGCCCCCATCCTGCCATGTGTTGCACCCATCTTGCGCCCCCATTCTGTCATGTGTTGCACCCATCCTGCGCCCCCATTCTGTCATGTGCTGCTTCCATCCTTCGCCCCCATTGTGACATGTGCTGCTCCCATCCTGCGCCTCCATTCTGACATGTTCTGCACCCATCTTGCGCCCCCATTCTGTCATGTGCTGCACCCATCCTGCACCTCCATTCTGTCATTTGCTGCTCCTATCCTGTCATGTGCTGCTCCCATCCTGTGCCTCCATTCTGTCATTTGCTGCTCCCATCCTGTCATGTGCTGCTCCCATCCTGCGCCCCTGTTCTGTCATGTGCTGCTGCCATCCTGCGCCCCCGTTCTGTCATGTGCTGCTCCCATCCTGCGCCCGTTCTGTCATGTGCTGCTGCCATCGTGCGCCCGTTCTGTCATGTGCTGCTGCCATCCTGCGCCCCCGTTCTGTCATGTGCTGCTCCCATCCTGCGCCCGTTCTGTCATGTGCTGCTGCCATCCTGTGCCCCCATTCTGTCATGTGCTGCTCCCATCTTGCGCCCCCATTCTGTCATGTGCTGCTCCCATCTTGCGCCCCCATTCTGTCATGTGCTGCTGCCATCCTGCGCCCCCGTTCTGTCATGTGCTGCTACTATCCTGCGCCCCCGTTCTGTCATGTGCTGCTCCCATCCTGCGCCACCATTGTATTATTTGCCCCCCATAAGATGCTCCATTATATATGCCCCGTATGCTGCTGCCATATATATATATATAAAAAAAAAAATACCATACTCACCTATCGTCGCTGGGCGCCGAGTGCTGGGGGCCTGAGCAGGCGGGGACACCGGCGTGCTGTGGTGGTCAGGTGCCGGAGTCACCGCTAGCTCAGGCCCCCAGCACTTGCTATACTCACCTGTCTGTCCCGTTTCAGCGCTGCGCGCTGCCATCTTCCGGCTCCTCTGGCTGTGACTGTTCAGTCAGAGGGCGGCGCCGGCATGCATTAAGCGCGTCATCGCGCCCTCTGAACTGGGAACGTCACAGCAGAGGACCCGGGAGACAGAGCCGCACGCAGCGCTGGAACGGGGGACAGGTGAATATACTCACCCTCCTGGCGGTCCCTGACTCTCCGGTGGAGATCGCGGTGTGCGTTCAGTGTTTACGCATACCGCGATCTCCTGGGAGCGTCACTCTGTGAGGCCCAGACTGCGCCGGCGCTTGTGCAGTCTATAAAGGCTTCGGACAGAGTGACGCTCCCAGCGTTATATTATAGATATACATACATACACACATATATATACAAAATCTTGGCTGAAAGTGTTGGCAACTTGAAAGAAAATGTTCCAGTGTTTCTCCCAGAAAATGATTGCAATTACACATTTTACTATATATGTTTATTTCCTTAACTTGTATTGGAAGACCACAAAAACAAACAGAAGAAAAGCCAAATTGGACATTATCTACTATATAATTGTCTAAGGGTCACTTCCGTCTGTCTTTCTGTCACGGTTATTCATTCGCTGATTGGTCTCGCCAGCTGCCTGTCATGGCTGCCGGGACCAATCAGCGACGGGCATAGTCCGGAAGAAAATGGCCGCTCCTTACTCCCCACAGTCAGTGCCTGTCGCCCGCATACTCCGCTCCGGTCACCGCTAACAGAGGGTTAATTCCGGCGGTAACGGACCGCGTTATGCCGCGGGTAACGCACTCCATTACCGCCGCTATTAACCCTGTGTGTCCCCAACTTTTTACTATTGACGCTGCCTATGCGGCATCAATAGTAAAAAATGTAATGTTAAAAATAATTTAAAAAAAAACCTGCTATACTCACCCTCCGTAGTCCGCTGAGCCGCTCGCGCCAACCGCCATCTTCCTTTGCAGGTTGCGGTGGCAAAGATGGTATGGGAGAAGGACCTGCCATGACGTCACGGTCATGTGACCGCGACGTCATCACAGGCCTTGCGCACCTGCGCGAGAAGGACTTGCCATGACGTCACGGTCATGTGACCGCGATGTCATCACAGGCCCTGCGCTAGAAAGACCTGCCATGACGTCACGGTCATGTGACCGCGACGTCATCACAGGCCCTGCGCTAGAAAGACCTGTAGAATGTAAGCCCGCAAGGGCAGGGTCCTCGCCCTTCTGTATCAGTCCGTCATTGTTAGTTTGTTTACTGTATGTGATATTTGTAACTTGTATGTAACCCCTTCTCATGTACAGCACCATGGAATCAATGGTGCTATATAAATAAATAATAATAATAATAATAATAATAATAATAATGTGACCGCGACGTCATCAGAGGTTCTGCGTTCATAACAACCCTGGGACCGGAAGATGCCGTGGACTACAACTGGCCCTCGGAAAGGTGAGTATATGTTTTTTTTTTTCTTTAACCTGTGACAAACGTGGCTGGGCAATATACTACGTAGCTGGGCAATATACTACGTGACTGGCCAATATACTACGTGGCTCTGTGCTGTATACTACGTCGCTGTGCAATATACTACGTGGCTCTGTGCTGTATACTACGTCACTGGGCAATATACTACGAGGCTGTGCAATATACTACGTCACTGGGCAATATACTACATCACTGGGCAATATACTACGTAACTAGGCAATATACTTCGTGGCTGCGCAATATACTACGTAACTGGACAATACTACGTGGCTGCGCAATATACTAAGTCACTGGGCAATATACTATGTGGCTGGGCAATATACTACGTGGCTGGGCAATATACTACGTGGCTGGGCAATATACTACGTGGCTGGGCAATATACTACGTGGCTGGGCAATATACTACGTGAGCTGTGCAATATACTACGTGAGCTGTGCAATATACTACGTGAGCTGTGCAATATACTACGTGGACATGCATATTCTAGAATACCCGATGCGTTAGAACCGGGCCACCATCTAGTTTCACATAAATCCCCAAAGATGGGCTGGATAATATTGTTGGCACTCTGAACTTAATATTTGGTTGCACACCCAAACCAGTTGGTTCTTTCATCTGCTCACAATTATTTAAATTGACCCTGTGCCAGCAAGGAATATTGGGAGGTTTCAGCTCTGGGGCATTCAGAATGATCAATTCATCTAAGTACTTTAATACAGGCTTTAACCTAAGATAAGTAGAACATAAGTAATCTAAATAATTTATAAATATGCTTAAATCCTCACGCGTGCATTTTATTTTCTATTTCATCCCTAGGTTCCTGCCCCAAGAATTATACTCATCAGCTGGCAATAAAAACTAAAGCTGGAGTGGTGCTTTAAAGGGAACGTGTAACCAGAAAAGACACCATTAACCTGCAGATATATTGTTAATAGCGATATTAACTTGCCCAGTGTCCGCACTAAGCAGCTGGGAGAAAATGAACTTACTTTCCGGGTTCAATCATGTGGGTGGCGCCGGCGCGGGAACAGTCACAGCTCTGAGTATACAGAGCGGCAACTGTACAGCACCCGCGGTCCTGACTGATAGCCGGCCCCAATGTAGAGCAATCAACATTCATTCTGTAGGTTACAAAGTCTATTCAGATTTAAAAAGTGAGATTGTTGAGGGCGAGACTACTGCACCCAGTCTGATCAGCCGGATCTAGAGGCTGCAGGGCTCATGGTTACACTCTCCCACATCCTATTTTGCACAGCGGCTGATCAAGAAATTGCAGGTTTGTTCCAATTAAGAAAATAGAACAATCCTACAAGACCTTGAATGGGAAATCTACTATTGATGGCGAATGTTAATGCAGTACACAACCTCTGAAACATGCTATTCAAATGGTGATATATTGTACTGATAGACGTTGTCCATGTGACAATCTCTATGGGCTGGCATTACAACGGGCAGGTGTTGGCAGCTTTGCTTGCTAGTAGTCACTGTTTGCTGGGGAAGCAGGGATTGAGAAGGGGAGGCATTGTCATCCTTGCTGTATAAACCACTTTACATTAAAAAAAAAAAAATCACAAGAGTTTCAATAGGCTGAATATTAGTGATGAGCGTGCTTATCATTGCTCGGGCACGCTGCCTCCCAGCCCTCCTGTTGGGGTCTCCCAGAAAAATGCTTGAGTTTCCCATTGACTTCCATTATACTCGTTACTCATGCAGAGCCCATCCGAGCTCCTCAATTGGTGTACCGAGCACTTGAGCATTTTACTTCTCGGTTATAACTACTGAATGTGTGTCCCTTACAAGTTTTCTTTCATCTATGTGTATAAATTATGGGATATGCCATGTGTAATTCTACATTCACACCAGAACAAAAGTAAAACCTGGGAGGTTTTCTAAACTGCTTGTATTGTGAAGTCATGTAATGGCAAAATTAAATACTCATGTACTTATTGTTATACCAGTTTAAAGGGAATAAGTCACAAGATTTTTACCTCCTAATCTCAGAGCATCATAATGTAGAGACAGAGACCCTGATTCCAGTAATGTGTCACTTACAGGGCTGATTGCTTTAGTATTGATAAAATCACTGTCTTCTGAGCAGGAGTTTACACTAGAGGGCTAGTAAACCTTCTGTCATGTAGTGTTCCTCAAACCCCACCCCCACCGCCGATTGGCAGCTTTCTGTGTGGATTGTGCATAGTCAGCTGCCAATCAGTGGTGTGGGCGGGGTTATACAGAGCTCAGCATTCAGAGAACTGATAGATCTGCAGCAGTAGATAAACAGTGATTGCATCAAAACTACAGCAAGCTGCCTAGTCTGTGATACATTGCTAGAATCAGGGTCTCTGCCCCCACACCATGCTGCTCTCAGAAGGGGTAGGGAAAAACTGGTGACAGATCCCTTTTAGCAATACACTATACTTGTGACAAAAAACAAGTATATGGAGAACATTAATGAAAAAGTGGTAAAAGTAATGCAAACTAAAACTCTCAAACAAGATACAAGTGTCGAGTTCTACTCCTAGCTTTAATTACTTCTGCTGGGTAAAATGATTAGTTATGTAAGTGCACCATATCCAGACTTTACTTTTAGAATCTTGGCCTCGTAATCCTATGGAGACATGCACACATTTAGCTGTGAGATGTAGCGGTGTTCTGCCATGGCCTTCAGAAATACCGCCTTCTACGTCCCTGTGTCTAAGTGGCATGGGAACATGTTCATCCCGCAGCCTCCGGTTAGCAGTGATCTTGGAACATCGATTATGTGCTTTGTGCCCAGACTGTGCGTCTTCCACCTCTCTAGGCATCCGTGCCATCCATCTGACAGATACCCAGTGAGAGGTTACATAAATGTCCACTCGAAAAGCTTGGCAGAACATGGAGGTAGCGCGTGCGGAAGCCACACACGTCAGTCCTGTTACTCACAAGTGCCCTTTCACCCTGGGCCAGGAGGCACCCAGCTGTCTGTGAAAGCGAAACGTGGGATTTAGGCAAACAGGAAAATCATGATTTCGGGTAGGAGTAGCAGCTTAGCTGTTCAGACAGCCTAGGACGACTCATTTCCCGACGCCATGTAATGTCTATAGATAAAGCTTCTTTATTGAAGATTATTTCTAACGCAGCGCATTGTGCGTGTTTTGCATTCGCGTTGTCATCGTGATAGTATGATACTTTTCTTTTTTACTGAAATTTGTAATGAGGCTACTGATTACTCAGAAAATAGAGCACCCGCTCCCATGAAAGCAGCCCTGTTGAATAATGCAGGCGGCCAGCCTGCTTTACAGTAAAGGAGAATTTGTATGTCTGGTATTTAAAGGGGTTGTCACATAAAGACAACCTCTATCCAAATGACAATTTGCCCTATCTACAGTGGAGAGTTAGGGTAGGTGCCCACGGTCAGTAATCGGCAGCGCTTTGGATGCAGCACATGTCCGTCCATTGAACGCAGGTGATTCTGCATGTGTTCATTTAACCACGCGGATTCACCACGTCCAATACATTGTATGGGTGAGATTTATCTTGTGAAGACTCGCCTCTACATAAATTGACATGTTGCAGTCTGGAAAGACACGCCGCATGTCTGTCTCAGCACACATAGTGGGCATGGGATTTCTTGAAATCCCATCCACTATGCTGTAATATTTGTACGCAGCATCCAACTCGCAGCGTTTACTGACCATGGGAATGTACCCTTTCACTCAAAGATTGGCTCTTCACACAGGGCGTTTTTGCTGCGTTTTCAGCTTTTTTTTTAATGCTAATTTTCAGCTGCTTTTCCCATTGCCAGCAAAGCCTATGAGATTTCAGAAATCTCATGCACACACATTGGTTTTTTGTGTGATCGGTGTTTTGTGTTTTTTGTTTTTTTTTTTTTTTTAGATAGGGCATGTCGCTTCTTTCAACGTTTTTGCTACATTTTTGCAGCGTTTTTCATCCATTACTTGCTGCTTTTTTTTGTGCAGAAAAGTCATGGCCAGCAGGAGGTGACCTCACAGCCAAGAGCTTTGGGGTGTGGTTAGTGATGTGACCATAGTGACAGTGAGGTATTGTGAGGGAGTGTTTGGTAGTGAGGTGTCCTGATAGTGATCTATTGTGAGAGAGTGTTTGGTAGTGAGGTGTCCTGATAGTGATCTATTGTGAGGGAGTGTCTGGTAGTGAGGTGTCCTGATAGTGATCTATTGTGAGGTAGTGAGATGTCCTGATAGTGATCTATTGTGAGGTAGTGAGATGTCCTGATAGTGATCTATTGTGAGGTAGTGAGGTGTCCCGATAGTGATCTATTGTGAGGTAGTGTCAGGTAGTGAGGTGTCCTGATAGTGATCTATTGTGAGAGAGTGTTTGGTAGTGAGGTGTCCTGATAGTGATCTATTGTGAGGGAGTGTCTGGTAGTGAGGTGTCCTGATAGTGATCTATTGTGAGGGAGTGTCTGGTAGTGAGGTGTCCTGATAGTGATCTATTGTGAGGGAGTGTCAGGTAGTGAGGTGTCCTGATAGTGATCTATTGTGAGAGAGTGTTTAGTAGTGAGGTGTCCTGATAGTGATCTATTGTGAGGGAGTGTCAGGTAGTGAGGTGTCCTGATAGTGATCTATTGTGAGAGAGTGTTTGGTAGTGAGGTGTCCTGATAGTGATCTATTGTGAGGGAGTGTCTGGTAGTGAGGTGTCCTGATAGTGATCTATTGTGAGGTAGTGAGATGTCCTGATAGTGATCTATTGTGAGGTAGTGAGGTGTCCCGATAGTGATCTATTGTGAGGGAGTGTCTGGTAGTGAGGTGTCCTGATAGTGATCTATTGTGAGGGAGTGTCAGGTAGTGAGGTGTCCTGATAGTGATCTATTGTGAGAGAGTGTTTAGTAGTGAGGTGTCCTGATAGTGATCTATTGTGAGGGAGTGTCAGGTAGTGAGGTGTCCTGATAGTGATCTATTGTGAGAGAGTGTTTGGTAGTGAGGTGTCCTGATAGTGATCTATTGTGAGGGAGTGTCAGGTAGTGAGGTGTCCTGATAGTGATCTATTGTGAGAGAGTGTTTAGTAGTGAGGTGTCCTGATAGTGATCTATTGTGAGGGAGTGTCAGGTAGTGAGGTGTCCTGATAGTGATCTATTGTGAGAAAGTGTTTGGTAGTGAGGTGTCCTGATAGTGATCTATTGTGAGAGTGTTTGGTAGTGAGGTGTCCTGATAGTGATCTATTGTGAGGTAGTGTCTGGTAGTGAGGTGTCCTGATAGTGATCTATTGTGAGAAAGTGTTTGGTAGTGAGGTGTCCTGATAGTGATCTATTGTGAGAGAGTGTTTGGTAGTGAGGTGTCCTGATAGTGATCTATTGTGAGGTAGTGTCAGGTAGTGAGGTGTCCTGATAGTGATCTATTGTGAGGGAGTGTCTGGTAGTGAGGTGTCCTGATAGTGATCTATTGTGAGGTAGTGTCAGGTAGTGAGGTGTCCTGATAGTGATCTATTGTGAGGGAGTGTCTGGTAGTGAGGTGTCCTGATAGTGATCTATTGTGAGGGAGTGTCTGGTAGTAGTGAGGTGTTAGCCATGTCTTGGTATAGGAGGAAGAGCATCAATGTTTCCCAACTAATCATATTGGTGGTTCTACAGGAAGCAGTTTTTTTTTTCCTCTGGGGGCACTCAACTTTATTAGCATGCACAAAGACCAAAAAAATGCAAGAAAAAAACGCACCTAAACCTGCGTTTTTGACGCAGCTTCTTTACTGGCAAGAAATCAGGTTTTGCTGCGGAAAAAAAAAAAAATAAATAATCAACAAAAAAGCCCTGTGTTAGGCTACGTTCATGGGGGGCGCATGGACATGCGTTGTGCTGCGTTTTGCGATGCATGCGTTTTTTTGCCGCAAGCGTAGGGCGCAGAGGACGCAGCAAGTTGCATTTTTTTTTGCGTCCAAAATTCGGCATAAAAGGACGCATGCGTCGCAAAACGCTGCGTTTTAGCGTGCGTTTTGTTGCGTTTTTGTTTGCGTTGTGTGGTGCATCGCCGACGCAGCCCCGCACAACGCAAATGTGAACGTAGCCTTAACTTACCTTTAAAGTAATGAGGGGAAAATTATTTTACAATACTTTCCGCTTATAAGATGGTAAAAGTGGGTAAGCTTTATATCTTGTATTTGTTAAAATTAGATAAAATTAATTTTCCCAGTTGAAGGAATTCTAAAAAGTTGCCCAAGCCTTTTGATGTATCAGGTAGCTTTCAGGGAACGTAATCCAGCACACCTTCTTAGGCCAGTCTCACATGTCCAGATATTTCCAGTACCGGAAGGAACGGTGTGTGTGCACGTAGGCCATCTGTGTGCTATCCGTGTTTATCGTCCATGTGTCCGTGTCTTGAAACAATTTGTTTCAATTTTAACCCTATGGCTTTAAAAAAAAAGCACACGGACGGCATCCGTGTGCGGTACATGTTTACACGCACCCATTGACTTCAATGGGTCCGTGTGATCCGTGCGCTCCCACAAACAGTGACATGTCTCCGTGTATTGCACACGGACACGGCCCGTGAAAACATGCTGAAATCTTCAGGGATACATTTACTTTAATGTGTCTACGTGTGTCAGTGTCTCCGGTACGTGAGGAAACTGTCACCACGCGTACCGGAGCCACTGACGTGTGAAACCGGCCTTAGAAAGCCCGATGCAGGTAGTGCCAACATTTAAGAGACCTGAACCTCGGAAAGAACAATTAGTCAGCTGGAGTAATTGTTTCAAAGTGGGCTTATGTAGATGTAACAACTGGTCATCATTTTCAAAAGGTGGCCAGCATATAAGTTTGCAAACTCAGTCTAACTACACAAACCTCAGCTTGTAGCTAATGAATACTGTTAGCCGATATCTGGCACAGTCATTTAACCACCAAGCTTACAAAATACAGCTGGGTTCTACCTGTATGGATGGTTTTCTCTGAAAATTGGTAATTTTGGCTTCTGGAGTAAAACAAGCATCATGTATAAAAATTCTATAATTTACACCCATTTAGAAAACAATGACAATAATTGCAAATCCGTCATACAAAATATATTATTTTTAAACATAGAGGTAATGGGGAACATTAACTCTAATATGTTTAATTCAGATAAATCTTGGGACATCAACATTTTTCAATGGGACCTAAAATCTCTTGGCTTGTATGAATTTCTATACTTATTACCGTTTATACTCGAGTATAAGCCGAGATTTTCAGCCCATTTTGGGGGGCTGAAAGTCCCCCTCTCGGTTTATACTCGAGTCATACCCGGGGGTTGGCAGGGGAGGGGGGGGGGGGGGCGGGGGCTGTCTAATAATACTCACCTACTGCTGGTGCGGTCCCTGGACGTCCCTGCTTCTTCCAGCGCTGCAGATTCTTCCTGTACTGAGCGGTCACATGGTGAGGAGCCGCATATTCATTACTGTAATGAGCGTTAACTGTGACCGCTCAATACAGGAAGAAGATGCAGCGGTGGAAGAAGCAGGGACGCAGCGCCAGCAGTAGGTAAGTATACGGGGAGGGGGAGCGCTGTGCGATATTTACCTCTCCTTGTTCCAGTGCGGCTCCATCTTAGGCTACTTTTACACTGGTGTTTTTTGCCAGACGTCGCAATGCGTCGTTTATGGGAAAAAACGCATCCTGCAAAGTTGTTTGCAGGATGCGTTTTTGCCCCATAGATTAACATTAGCGACGCATTGCGACGCTTTGCCACACGTCACAACCATCGTGCGATGGTTGCGCCGTGTTGTGGCGGACTGCCGAGAGCAAAAAACGTTAAATGTAACGTTTTTTGCTCCTGACGACCACTTTTTCCGACCGCGCATGCGCGGCCTGAACTCCGCCCTCACCACCCGCACCTCACAATGTGGCAGCGGATGCGCCGGAGAAATGCATCCGCGGCCTCCGTTGTGCAGTGCGTCAAACGCTAGCGTCGGAATCTCTGCCCGACGCATTGCGACAGGGAGATTCCGACGCTAGTGTGAAAGTAGCCTTAAGCGTCCTCTGGCTGTGACGCTCAGGTCAGAGGGCGCGGTGACGTAGTCAGTGCGCGACCTCTGGTGAACGTCAGTGCCGAAGACGGAGCCTCACGAGGAGCAGGTAAATATTGCCAGTGCCTGGGGTCCTGAGCGAAGAGAGGTGAGTATGTGATTTATTTTTTTTTTTTTATCGCAGCAAAAGCATATGGGGCAAGTGGCTGTACAGAGCATCTTATGGGGCCATAACACTTGTGCAGCACTATAATGGGGCAAGTGACTATACGGAGCATCTTATGAGGCCATAACACTTGTGCAGCACTATAATGGGGCAAGTGACTGTATGGAGCATCTTATGGGGCTATAACACTTGTGCAGCATTATATGGGGCAAGTGACTGTACGGAGCATCTTATGGGGCCATAACGTTTGTGCAGCATTATATGGGGCAAATATTTCTATGGAGCATCTTATGGGGCCCTTATTACCCTTTATGCAGGATTATATGGGGCATATTTTAATATGGAGCATCTAATGGGGCCCATGAAACTTTATGGAGCATTATATGGGGCTGCTGATTCAATATGGATATTCAAAAACACTTACCCTACTGATGTCTCAATTAATTTTACTTTTATTGGTATCTATTTTTACGTTTGAAATTTACCGGTAGCTGCTGCATTTTCCACCCTAGGCTTATACTCGAGTCATTAAGTTTTCCCAGTTTTTTGTGGCAAAATTAGGGAGGTCGGCATATACTCGGGTCGGCTTATACTCGAGTATATACAGTAATTGGCCACTATTTAGCCCCTGAAAGGGACAGAGTCCAGAGTAGATTGATTCTTGAATTATATAAACCCTCACCAGCCATACATTATTCTCATAGCAATGCTGAGTGTTGCAGCTTCCAAGAAAAGTTAAAAACATTCTGTAGAATACATACCTGGCAAAACATTCTTCAATTTTCAGTTATGAGTTGGTAAGTGCCATATTTTTGGAAATAGTTCACGAGAGCTTTGAACCATCATATAACTGGAGTTTCAGAAGTTCATCTTACAGGCGCAGTCAGAAAGACGACGGTCACACAGTAGTGCTCGGACTGACCTTCAGCTCTCCTGACCCGAGCATGGCAGCTGCATAGAAACACAAGTTGTCATGTTTGGGTCAGGAGAGCCGACGGTCAGTCCGAGCACTGCGATGGGATTGTCTGCACCCTTAGAACCAACTCAATTATGTAAATTAACTGACTTTTTTTCTTTATACATGGCATAATGATATTTCAGCGAAAGGATTTCATCCAACATCTGAAAAGTAAAATGGTCTGTGCACCTGTTGCACATAAATGAACAAACCCGGAGTCCATCAAGAGATTTTACCAAATCCAATAGTATACGAACTATATTGATCTAAGATCAAGTGTCATAGGCGTCTAAACTTGTCAGTTTATTAAAAGTTCCATCCATATGAGGAACTGGCAAGTCATCACTAACCTGACATATTTTACTCCCCTCCAGCCCTGGGGGCTTTTGCATCCACCTCAGCAGAACAGTCTAATTCTATCTATGAAATTACCAGGTTTATTTATTCATAGAGCTTGAGAAGACATTCAGGTCCTCGAAATGAGCAACATATGTTCCACCAGCCCTCACGAAACGGCACGACCATCTACATTTAAGCCACCTGGGAGCTCTAATTGATAGCTCTAAATGTAGAACGCATGGAAGAAATCGCTTCTATATACAGAGCAAAGTCAAACTTGTCAGAAATAGAAAAAGTGGCATTTTACTTAAACTCGATTACCTTTTTTGTACAATGACTTGATATTTTGGCTAAAAAAAAAACCTGTACTTTTTGCATCCATGTGAAAAAAAAAGAAAAAAAAAAAAAAAAAGACCGCACAGAGCCCCTTTGTTCCCTGCCTAATGAAGGATGATCTGCTATTAAAATAATTAGCAATGGTACTTTGATAGAGTGTACGTAATTAATGGAGCCCAATGCCCAGGAACAGAAAATAAAAAGATTCCAGACAGTTATTTATGACACAAAAATGCGTTACTGTAATTTCACATCATAATTACAGCTCGGAAAATCTGACGTTAATTTAAACAATCACAAAGAGCCTTGCAAGACACGCTTTCTAATGTCGTGATTAGGAGGTTCCACCTGTTTGTATAGGAATGAATGAGGCACTCATCCCGCTAATGCACCATGGCAAGCTACAAAATGAAAAATTATTAGTAATTCATGTCCGTGACAATGACGGTGAAATATAAGTGACACTAAAGGATCTCAACAATTTCGCTCTTATTCTGTTAAAGGCACAAACCAGATGCCAAGTCTTTAAAATGACCTTACCAATCATGAAAATGTCATGTAGGTGAATAGAATCTCGAATGTTTGGTTACTAAAGCTATAATTAAAGTTGTTCCTCTCCATCAAATCAGCCTTATCAGGTTAATTCTCCTTTATATAATACATCTACAAAGTATTTAACCTTATCAAATAAAACAAGCATCAATGAGTTAATAGATTTTAATGGTGCATCAATTAATATTGCCAAAAGTAGCATCTGTATCCACATTTGTGCACCCTAAACCCATATTGGAATAATGAGTAATTAAATAAGTGTTTAGAGGTAGTCCATGCACCCCCCACTGATGGAGCTCCTACCTTCAACTTGTCGTATCGATCAGCTAGAGCAGCAACCTGATGATCCCGATGCCGCCCAACCAATTTACACAAGGCACATATTAGTTGGTCATCCGTCACACAATACATATTAACTTTCTCATCCTCGTGTTCCAGGCACATTAACCCTCTGATGTGTGAGTCGGGGATAGGTTCAATCAAACGATGGCCAGTAAATGGCTTCTTGTTTGGGTGAGTTGCCTTTAGGCAGTCATCACAATAAGACACTTCGCAAGTCACGCATGTTTTTATGGCCTCTCGTGCCTGGTCCTGGTCACAGAACTGGCAAAGTACTTTCTCGCTGGAAGTCATGCTGTTGTTGGTATCGTATGTCCGCTCTCGACGTGTCTCACTAGGGGAATTAGGGCCACTAACAGATGCCTTCTGAAACCGGTCGATGATATTCTGCAAAGTCACGTTCCTCTTGAGTCCGTCTAAACCACGCTTACTGAGTGTGATGACATAACGGCAGGTGGGGCACTGGAAAGCGTTAATAGATTCTACGGATTCGTTGTTGGCACAGTGGGAGACCAGGATGCGATGCGCGCAGTTGAAACAGAGGCTGTGAGCGCAAGGCAGCAGCAGTGGGTCTTCAAACAGCTCCAGACAGATAGGGCAGGTCAGTTCAGACTCCAGTGTTTCCATCTTCAAGCAAAGCTTTCCTGTGTCGTCAGCGAAATCCAGGAAAGCTGATCAGCTATCTGAAAGCACATTATAAAATTTGATTAGGCGAGAGGGGTCAACCAGGGGGGGTTGTCAACTTTAATTTTAGCATTACAATCCAAAATCTCCATAGTAGACACTATCAGCAATTTGCTTCTGTTTTGTTCATAGACTTGCGTTTTGTCCTGGGAGAAGTAGAATGGCTTAAGTAGCTACACATACGCTAATATTAAAATACAATTTCGTGGTACTACATTTCTGAAAATCATAATCAGCTAATTAAAAACACAAAGAGCGTGTTTTTTCAAAAGACTTTTCTTGAAACTAAACCAACTAATTGAGATCTTTCTTTGTATCTCATAAAAGACACATAAGAGGTTAAACCAGTTGACCGCAATGCCTCTACCGTAAAACTCACCATATTTAAAAAGGAAAAAAAATTTCATGTAAATTAGTAACTGGTTCATACCTGGACCATCGTTCGTGAATGAGAAACACTTAAATTTGCTTTGCTGTGAAAAGCTGCCTCACACTTGTGATATGAAAGAACTGGAACCATATTTTCTGCTATGCTTTCCAGTTGGAGAGAGAGGAATGGCTTTGTCGGGTCGCCCTCCGCAGCTCTCCCTGCCTCTGCTCTCGTCATGAGCTCATTGCTGCTTTGGGTTGACAAGTCGGTGAAGCAGAAGCAAAAACCATGCTTCACACTCAGCGAGATGTACCTTCTCTCAGAACCACATACATTGGCTTTGTTGTTCCTGTCCTTGGACAAATTCAGACGGCACAGCTGCGGCACTGTACACTGGGAAGTTTAGTAACTATGTTTCTGTGTTCAATGAATCTCTGAGTGCACAAAGCCAAAATATAAAAATACAAAACGATGGGTCATTAAAGTTTACGCTCATTAGCGGCAGCTTGGGAAACAAACCATTGCTCAATGACTTCCCAGCAATTCACCCAAAGCAGATAATATATTAATAGCATTTTTTTCATCCACTGCTCTTGAGAACCTTCAGGGAATATAAGAAACAATAAATCAAGCACAGACTAGAATATTATAATACTTCTCAAAATATACATATACAAAAAAAATTCCTTCGGGATTAATTTAACTTCTCACTGTAAAACAAAACAAAATCTACATAGAAATCTTATTTTACACTAATTGTACTAACAGTATTTTTTTAATGGTATTTTTGTTAAGGAATTGTCAATGCCTAATCAAATCTGCACTGAAATAGACTCACAAATACTCACTATAAGACTTCTGAGAATAAAAAAAAAAAACTTGTGTGATATTCCAGTCGCTGTTAGTGGATGAACGATGTTCAGAGTCAGGGAGATGAAAAGTTGGGGCTTTTTTTGTTTTTTGTTTTTTTAATTTAAAAAAAGTTGATCCAACTCTCATCAGATGCATCAACTCCGAAAATGCATAGTACAAAAAAAAAAAAAAAAAATCTCTTCATCTACATGACTTTCTGCATCCTTCATCCTCTGGCAGAGCCCAGAACATCCCACAAGTTTTTCTAATTTTCAAACATTCATTCCAGCTCCAGCAGCATACACCAAAGAACCAGCGGCGGTAGCTTCAGCCATCTCTAGTGGACTCACCCCAGGTGAGAAGTGCAGGATCTGGTATTGCAACTAGATCCACAAATTACACAAGGAGCTCTTTCCCTATTTTTCCATTACACTGCAAGACTTAAATGTATCTGTTTTCACGTTTACATTGAAGAGAGATAGCTTTGTAGGCAAATCAATTAAAACCTTAGTGGAAAAACAAGGGACCTTTAAGTCAATGGGGTCTTCTGGACACCATTGGTGGCAGCTGTGATACTTATTTATCATAGGTTTTTTTTTCCTGATCCTACAAGGGAGCGGAAAAACAGAATTCACAATATTGATGTGAAATCAATATAGTACAAGCTGCCATTAATGTTCACCTGCATTTCGCTGAAGAACCTCAAGGGCAGTGGTGCAGGATTTGGAGGCTTCCACTTCTCTGAGGTTTTCATGTTCAACATTTTGTGTTTGCATGATGTAGGAGGTTGTCTCATGCCAAGGCAGAACAAATCCCAGAAGAATAGAATTGGATTGAGACCCGTAGAAGCGCGGCAGCGCGAAACGGCCGTCGTCTTTTGTCCACATTCTCCCCAAGTGTGCCTGCACATGTTCTGAATAAAGGACTATCGCACAAGAGACCGGTGAGTGCATTTCTGTTTTTTATTTTTCTTGGAAATCCCAGAAGAAGGTTACTAGAGTATCCACATTAACTTCTTTGGTAGTTTATATTACTTAGAGCACACCATGAACTATTTTTGATATCTACCGTAAATGGCTTTCGAAGTCTATAGTTCATCCCTATTGCAGACACTTATGGTGAAGGACTAGTGTAAAATGTATTCATCAAAACAATCAAATTTATATAGTGTTACAAAAAAAAAATAAAGAAATCACTCTGCTGAAGACAATAAATCCCACTGAAATGAGTATAGGAACCAGGACAAGGTATTGTACAGTACGTGATGCAACAGTTTCCGGTCATATACCATCTCACTTATCCTCACTGCATTATAAACAGAGTTGACTTTAATTCACAGGTGGAAGTAATATATACACACACGGTACATCTGCTCATCAGAGGAAAACATCTTTAAAGAAATATGGGACATTCCTTTCTATATTATGCATTCCTTAATAGCATGCATCTTTCAACAAGGGAGGAGAAGAATTGCCAAAATCAACAACTGGAAGAAAGTTTTGAGAAATGTAGATCTTAACACTTTAATATCTATCCCAAAAGCGAGGAACCTTCTTCCTACTTAGTGTGCGCCAAGTCTACAAAGCACAGCAGTTGGTTTGCCAAGTAGCTGGTATTGGCCCAGTAGTTGGTGCGCCAAGGAACAACTTTCAAGTTAAATTGGTAGTCCAGAAGACAAGTCATCACTTATCTACAGGAAAAATGAAAATGTATAGATAGCTGGGGGTCTGACCACTGAGACTTGCACCAATCGATAAGATATCACCTGACCTGTGGATAACTGATAACTTATTTTCAATGGAGAACCCATTTAACCTTTGCCTGTATCCGTTTTTTAGTAATTCAAAAGATTCCCATAAACTTTAGCTGAACAATAGCTACCAGCCAAAAGATCAGCCGTACTGTCTCGCCCGACTCTCCCATACACAGTAGTTTGGTTTTTTTAAGAAAAAGTTGCTGTCAGACTTCTCTGGTGGCATCTTATGTCAAAGAACAAAACATTTGGCAGTCCAAAATCGGATAACCTCTTTACCCCTGAAAACCCATAGGTGAGCCACGTCCAAAGACAGCAATATTGTCAAAAACAGAAGAGTTTGAAAGTGCTTTCATAGTTTGGTTCATTTATCCATCAAGTTCTTCTATGCAAATGACAGATAAATTATTAAAAAGTTATCACAATCCAAAAGCTTAGCATTAGCTTGTAATAACCAGAACCCAGAATGAATATTAAGATTGGGGTATTTTTTTCTCCTTCTTGCTGTCCCTGGTAATCTTTGTTCTGGACATGGTCATACGCTTCAACAATAGTATCAGCCAAAAGCACAATTTGACATCGTCCTTTGAAATATCATTAATGGACATCTTTAGGTTCTGCGATTCAATATTCCATAGTCTCACAGACGAATAGTTGGAGAAGTGGGTAATCTTTATAGGAGTGGCTGAAATGCCAAGAATACATCAAAATGACCAAGAAAGTTCTTTCTAATCTTAAGGCTGTGTTCACACGTTACAGATTTTTCGCAGTTTTTTTTTGCTATAAAAACGTGAAAAAAATGCATACATTATGCATCCCATCATTTAGAATGCATTCCGCATTTTTTGTGCACATGATGCGTTTTTTTCCGCGAAAAAAACGCAGCATGTTCATTAATTTTGCAGATTTTTTGCGGATTTCCCACTACATTATTGCATTGGGAAACTCCGGAAAAATCCGCAAAAAAAAAAAAAACCGCACCAAAAACGCGGTAAAAACTAGAGAAAAACGCATGCGGATTTCATTCAGAATATGTCCCGCTTTGCTCAGGAAATTTCTGCAAGAAATCATGAATGTGTGCACATAGCCTTACAGGCTCAGAGTTTAGTATTCCAAATAATTGCTGGCACTTTACAGAACATTATTGTTTACAGTATTGGGGTCCTTTACCTTCTAATAAGGTAATGCTTAAGATTACGTTTTCCTCTAAAAGCTCGAAATCTAGGCTGCAATAGGCATGGTGCAATTATTTTATTTTACGATTCGATTCCCACCTGAATAATTGTTATGAAGACACAACCATATGCACTTTAACCCCTTTACCCCCAAGGGTGGTTTGCACGTTAATGACCGGGCCAATTTTTACAATTCTGACCACTGTCCCTTTATGAGGTTATAACTCTGGAACGCTTCAATGGATCCTGGTGATTCTGACATTGTTTTCTCGTGACATATTGTACTTCATGACAATGGTAAAAATTCTTTGATAGTACCTGCATTTATTTGTGAAAAAAACGGAAATTTGGCGAAAATTATGAAAATTTCACAATTTTCCAACTTTGAATTTTTATGCAATTAAATGACAGAGATATGTCACACAAAATACTTAATAAGTAACATTTCCCACATGTCTACTTTACATCAGCACAATTTTGGAACCAAAATTTTTTTTTGTTAGGGATTTATAAGGGTTAAAAGTTGACCAGCAATTTCTCATTTCTACAACACCATTTTATTTTAGGGACCACATCTCATTTGAAGTCATTTTGAGGGGTCTATATGATAGAAAATACCCAAGTGTGACACCATTCTAAAAACTACACCCTTCTGGTGCTTCACAGGAATTTTTTGAATGTTTAAATAAAAATGAACATTTAACTTTTTTTCACAAAAAATTTAATTCAGCTCCAATTTGTTTTATTTTACCAAGGGTAACAGGAGAAAATGGACCCCAAACATTGTTGTACAATTTGTCCTGAGTATGCCAATACCCCACATGTGGGGGTAAACCACTGTTTGGGCGCATGGCAGAGCTCGGAAGCGAAGGAGTGCCATTTGACTTTTCAATGCAAAATTGACTGGAATTGAGATGGGACGCCATGTTTCGTTTGGAGAGCCCCTGATGTGGCTAAACATTGAAACCCCCCACAAGTGACACCATTTTGGAAAGTAGACCCCCTAAGGAACTTATCTAGAGGTGTGGTGAGCACTTTGACCCACCAAGTGCTTCACAGAAGTTTATAATGTAGAACCGTAAAAATAAAAAATCATATTTTTTCACAAAAATTATCTTTTCGCCCCCAATTTTTTATTTTGCCAAGGGTAAGAGAAGAAATTGGACCCCAAAAGTTGTTGTACAATTTGTCCTGAGTACGCTGATACCCCATATGTGGGGGTAAACCACTGTTTGGGCGGATGGGAGAGCTCGGAAGGGAAGGAGCGCCGTTTGACTTTTCAAAGCAAAATTGACAGGAATTGAGATAGAACGCCATGTTGCGTTTGAAGAGCCACTGATGTGCCTAAACATTGAAACCCCCCACAAATGACACCATTTTGGAAAGTAGACCCCCTAAGGAACTTATCTAGAGGTGTGGTGAGCACTTTGACCCACCAAGTGCTTCACAGAAGTTTATAATGCAGAGCCGTAAAAATAAAACAAAATTTTTTTCCCACAAAAATTATTTTTTTAGCCCCCAGTTTTGTATTTTCCTGAGGGTAACAGGAGAAATTGGACCCCAAAGTTTGTTGCCCAATTTGTCCTGAGTGCGATGATACACCATATGTGGGGGGAACCACTGTTTGGGCACATGGGAGGGCTTAGAAGGGAAGGAGTGCCATTTGAATGCAGACTTAGATGGAATGGTCTGCAGGTGTCACATTGCGTTTGCAGAGCCCCTAATGTACCTAAACAGTAGAAACCCCCCACAAGTGACACCATTTTGGAAAGTAGACCCCCTTAGGAACTTATCTAGATGTGTGCTGAGCGCTTTGACCCATCAAGGGCTTCACAGAAGTTTATAATGGAGAGCCGTAAAAATAAAACAAAAATTTTTTCCCACAAAAATTAATTTTTAGCCCCCAGTTTTGTATTTTCCCGAGGGTAACAGGAGAAATTCGACCCCACAATTTGTTGTCCAATTTGTCCTGAGTGCGCTGATACCCCATATGTGGGAGGGAACCACTGTTTGGGCGCATGGGAGGGCTCGGAAGGGAAGGAGCTCCATTTGGAATGAGGACTTAGATGGAATGGTCTGCAGGTGTCACATTGCGTTTGCAGAGCCCCTAATGTACCTAAACAGTAGAAACCTCCCACAAGTGACACCATTTTGGAAACTAGACCCCCTAAGGAACTCATCTAGATGTGTTGTGATAGCTTTGAACCCCCAAGTGTTTCACTACAGTTTATAACGCAGAGCCGTGAAAATAAAAAATCTTTTTTTTTCCCACAAAAAATATGTTTTAGCCCCGAGTTTTGTATTTTCCCAAGGGTAACAGGAGAAATTGGACCCCAAAAGTTGTTGTCCTATTTGTCCTGAGTACGCTGATACCCCATATGTTGGGGTAAACCCCTGTTTGGGCACACGGGAGAGCTCGGAAGGGAAGAAGCACTGTTTTACTTTTTCAACGCAGAATTGGCTGGAATTGAGATCGGACGCCATGTCGCGTTTGGAGAGCCCCTGATGTGCCTAAACAGTGGAAACCCCCCAATTATAACTGAAACCCTAATCCAAACACACCCCTAACCCTAATCCCAACAGTAACCCTAACCACACCTCTAACCCTGACACACCCCTAACCCTAATCCCAACCCTATTCCCAACCGTAAATGTAATCTAAACCCTAACTGTAACTTTAGCCCCAACCCAAACTGTAGCCCTAGCCCTAACCCTAATCCTAACCCTAGCCCTAACCCTAGCCCTAGCCCTAGCCCTCACCCTAACCCTAGCCCTAACCCTAGCCCTAGCCCTAACGGGAAAATGGAAATAAATACATTTTTTTAATTTTTCCCTAACTAAGGGGGTGATGAAGGGGGGTTTGATTTACTTTTATAGCGGGTTTTTTTAGCGGATTTTTATGATTGGCAGCCGTCACACACTGAAAGACGCTTTTTATTGCAAAAAATATTTTTTGCGTTACCACATTTTGAGAGCTATAATTTTTCTATATTTTGGTCCACAGAGTCATGTGAGGTCTTGTTTTTTGCGGGACGAGTTGACGTTTTTATTGGTAACATTTCCGAGCACGTGACATTTTTTGATCGCTTTTTATTCCGATTTTTGTGAGGCAGAATGACCAAAAAACAGCTATTCATGAATTTCTTTTGGGGGAGGCGTTTATACCGTTCCGCGTTTGGTAAAATTGATAAAGCAGTTTTATTCTTCGGGTCAGTACGATTACAGCGACACCTCATTTATATCATTTTTTTATGTTTTGGCGCTTTTATACGAAAAAAACTATTTTATAGAAAAAATAATTATTTTGGCATCGCTTTATTCTCAGGACTATAACATTTTTTTTTTTTTGCTGATGATGCTGTATTGCGGCTCGTTTTTTGCGGGACAAGATGACGTTTTCAGCGGTACCATGGTTATTTATATCTGTCTTTTTGATCGCGTGTTATTCCACTTTTTGTTCGGCGGTATGATAATAAAGCGTTGTTTTTTGCCTCTTTTTTTCTTACGGTGTTTACTGAAGGGGTTAACTAGTGGGCCAGTTTTATAGGTCGGGCCGTTACGGACGCGGCGATACTAAATATGTGTACTTTTATTTATTTTTTTTTTATTTAGATAAAGAAATGTATTTATGGGAATAATTTTTTTTTTTTTTTTCATTATTTTGGAATATTTTTTTTTATTTTTATTTTTTTTACACGTTTGAAATTTTTTTTTTTTACTTTTTTACTTTGTCCCAGGGGGGGACATCACAGATCAGTGATCTGACAGTTTGCACAGCACTATGTCAGATCACTGATCTGACATGCAGCGCTGCAGCGTTCACAGTGCCTGCTCTGAGCAGGCTCTGTGAAGCCACCTCCCTCCCTGCAGGACCCGGATCCGTGGCCATCTTGGATCCGGGGCTCGAGCAGGGAGGGAGGGAGGTAAGACCCTCGCAGCAACGCGATCACATCGAGTTGCTGCGGGGGGCTCAGGGAAGCCCGCAGGGAGCCCCCTGCCTGCGCGGTGCTTCCCTGCACCGCCGGCACATCGCGATCATCTTTGATCGCGGTGTGCCAGGGGTTAATGTGCCGGGGGCGGTCCGTGACCGCTCCTGGCACATAGTGCCGGATGTCAGCTGCGATAGGCAGCTGACACCCGGCCGCGATCGGCGGCGCTCCCCCCGTGAGCGCCGCTGATCGCGCTGGACGTACTATCCCGTCCATGGTCATAGGGGCCCACCCCACATGGACGGGATAGTACGTCCGATGTCAGAAAGGGGTTAAGGCTATGTGCCCACGATCCGGAAGTAGCAGCGCTTTGGACGCAGAGTATGTTCGCTGTGTCCAAAATGCTGACTTCTATTGAACCCAGGTAAATCTGCATGTGTCCACTGATCCATGCGAATATACCATATCGAATATATTATATTCGTGTACTTTCTGTGGCGGAGACTAGCACTTCTGCAACAGAAATTGACATGCTGCGCTCCTGAAAGACACGCTGCATGTCAGTGTTTCCCTGGGTGATCCGCAGGAGACTATGCAATGCACGCATCGTGGACATGGGATTTCTAGAAATCCAATCCACTGTGCTGTAACAGCTGGCTGCTGTGGGTATGATGCTGCATAAATACGCAGCGTCAAACCTGCAGCAATTCCTGATCATGGGTACATACCCTTACCAATATTGGCCTTTTAAGTTGGTCAAACATGCTAAGTGACTCTGACTGAACAATCTTTTAAAGAACATTCTGGGAAAGTTTCATACATTTTAACATTAAAGGGGTATTCCCATCTCCGAGATCCTATCCCAATATGTAGTAGGTGTAATAATATTATTATTATTATTATTATTATTAATAATATTAGAAAATACCTCCAATTAGAAATGTAGTATAGCTTTTCTGATTCGCTGTGTCGCGAACCCCATTAGCAGGACCTGAGGTATCCATAGTTATAACCACTCATAGTCACAGTTAGCTAGTTACCAGTGGTCGTAACCATGGATACCCAAGGTCCTTCAAAGCATGCACATGAGGAAAAAGACATAACGAATCACACAAACTATACTACATTTATAATTAGAATTATTGGCTAATATTATTATTACACCTACTAAATATTGGGAGAGGATCTTGGAGATAGGAATACTCCTCTAAGTCCATCGAGTTCATCCTATAGCCTAACACGTTGATCCAAAGGAAGACAAAAACCTTTGGTACAGAAAGTAATAGCTTAGGGGGAAAAACTCCTTCCTGACTCCAAATACAGAAAATCAGACTATTTCCCTGAATCAATGTGCCATCACAGAATCTAGTCCCCATAACCTGTAATATTATGTTTATTATTATTTATTGTTACAGCGCCATTTATTCCATGGTGCTTTACATGTGAGGAGGGGTATACATAATAAAAACAAGTACAATAATCTTAAACAATACAAGTCATAACTGGTACAGGAGGAGAGAGGACCCTGCCCGCGAAGGCTCACAATCTTCAAGGGATGGGTGAGAATACAGTAGGTGAGGATAGAGCTGGTCATGCAGCGGTTTGGTCGATCGGTGGTTACTGCAGGTTGTAGGCTTGTCGGAAGAGGTGGTTCTTCAGGTTCTTTTTGAAGGTTTCGATGGTAGGCGAGAGTCTGATGTGTTGTGGTAGAGGGTTCCAGAGTAGGGGTGATACACAAGAGAAATCTTGTATACGATTGTGGGAAGAGGAGATAAGAGGGGAGTAGAGAAGGAGATCTTGTGAGGATCGGAGGTTGGTGTAGGTAAGTACCGGGAGACAAGGTCACAGATGTATGGAGGAGACAGGTTGTGGATGGCTTTGTACGTCATGGTTAGGGTTTTGTACTGGAGTCTCTGGGCAATGGGAAGCCAGTGAAGGGATTGACAGAGGGGAGAGGTCGGGGAATAGCGGGGGGACAGGTGGATTAGTTGGGCAGCAGAGTTTAGAATAGATTGGAGGGGTGCGAGAGTGTTAGAGGGGAGGCAACAGAGCAGGAGGTTGCAGTAGTCAAGGCGGGAGATGATGAGGCCATTGACTAGGGTTTTTGCAGATTCTTGGTTGAGGAATGAACGGATTCGTGAAATATTTTTGAGTTGAAGTTGGCAGGAAGTGGAAAGGGCTTGGATATGTGGTTTGAAGGAGAGATTAGCGTCAAGGATTACCCTGA
Source organism: Ranitomeya imitator (assembly GCF_032444005.1). Lineage (NCBI taxonomy): Eukaryota > Metazoa > Chordata > Amphibia > Anura > Dendrobatidae > Ranitomeya > Ranitomeya imitator. Next base: position 168,359,317 of record NC_091284.1, read on the forward strand.
GGCATCGAGCTTGTGGGACTGGAGAGAGTGGGCAGCCATTTACTGTAATGGATAGGTTCGTTGGGGGGTCACGTGAGATGGGGGAAAGATGATGAATTCTGTTTTGTCCATGTTAAGCTTGAGAAATCTAGCGGAGAAGAAGGATGAAATAGTGGACAGACATTGAGGGATTCTGGTTAGTAGGATGGTGATATCTGGTCCAGAGATGTAGATCTGTGTGTCATCAGCATAGAGGTGATACTGAAAGCCATGAGATTCTATGAGCTGTCCCAGGCCAAAGGTGTAAATGGAGAAGAGCAGGGGCCCAAGGACTGAACCTTGTGGGACTCCGACAGATAGGGGGTGAGGTGAGGAGGTGGTGTGTGAGTGGGAGACGCTGAATGTCCGGTCTGTTAGGTATGATGAGATCCAGGATAGGGCCAAGTCTGTGATGCCAAAGGATGAGAGGGTCTGTAATAATAGGGAATGGTCCATTGTGTCAAAGGCAGCCGACAGGTCGAGGAGGAGGAGGACAGAGTAGTGTCGCTTGCTCTTGGCGGTTAAGAGGTCATTGGTGACCTTAGTTAGGGCAGTTTCAGTGGAATGGTGTGACCAGATTGTAAGCGGTCAAAGAGGGAGCAAGAAGAGAGATGGGAGGACAGTTCAAGATAAACGTGTTGTTCCAGTAGTTTGGAGGCATAAGGGAGAAGTGATATAGGGTGATAGCTAGATACAGAGGATGTTTACCGACATAGGCATCCAGTCCCTTCTTGAAATTTAGCACTAACTCAACCATTACAACATCACGTGGCAGAGACGTCTCACTGCTCTTACAGTAAAGAATCTGCGTATGTTCTTTCATGGAAAAATGTTTGAGAACTAGTCACTGTAAGGTGGAAATATAAAACAAACTTCTTTCAGACAGTTTATTCGTTGGAAAAAATGGATGTTGTTAAACTTCACCCCACAAATAATTGTTTTGGTGGTAATCGCCAAACCACGGCTATCTCAGAATTATTGACTTCTTACAAATTTTGTCGACACCGGCCGACCATCTACTTTACATAGGGGTCTCCTGACTGTACCCTGACAGACGATGTTGACAGAAGAATCGGGCAGGTGGAATTTCAATGCCTGTTCCTTTTCTTTCAGGGGAGATAAGACCCCTCTGTCAGCAGCTTTCTCCTCTCTCCCTAAATAAAACACATGAGCAGTCAGACAATCTGAGCGCTCCTGTGTACGGGGAACTTTCTGCCGACCCTTGTATGAAAGGCTTTATGTCAATTCTCATCTTGACACAAGAACAATTTAGGACAATTTAGGACAATGTTGTATCGGCATGAGAAGCAAACTCTGAAGAACACATCCTTTCCCCTTATGGAAAACAGGTGCAGTACTTTGCAGCAAAATCAATACCTTAAGTCATAATTGAAAAAAAAAATCATATTCCCTTTGTCAAATACTACATTTTGTATAAAGATCAGAAACCATTCAGAGCAACAAGCATGCAATAATAAAAGACAGAAAAAAACCTCCTTCCCATCACTGTAGCTTAGATCTTATCGTGGTTCTTATTTTAGATCACCCCCATTATGATAATACAGGGGTATTCACTAGGAAAACAAGACAAAGATCTCACGAGTACAGCTCTAAAAATAGATGTATTCATCACCAAAATCCCTGACTGCCATTACGACACTCAGAAGGAAGAATGAGGGGAATGTGAACGCAGAAGAATACATTTATGCTTCGGCAAAGGAGAATAATGTAACTGCATCACTGGTTTCCTTTTTCTCTTATATTCTAGCAGTGGCATCCGTGGCTTTACGACTGTGGTAGGGCTATCATCATATCTTCATGTTGGGAGTCTAAGGGTGAGTATCCGGTAAGCGGTCACTTATTGGTGGTCGTGTTATAACCTGAAACACAGGTAGACCGCAGGACGCAATTCACGCTGAGTGATCTATCAGATCCTTAATAGATCACTCAGTAGACGTAGGATGCCTTAGTACTCAGCAGCTCGAGTTTAAAGGGACGATGCCCCACCAAGAGCGATGATCTTCTGTGCTGCCCAAAAGCTCAGATCACCAGATGAACAAGCGCTTTGCTTGTCCATATGTACAGCAACGTAATTGCGACACGAGCGTTAAGAAAACTGTCATTGTTCTCGGTAGCACATGTCCTGTTTACACAGGATGATGTGCTGCCTAAAACAATGATTTTTAAGCCAGCTTAAGCCACCTTAAGGGAAAAGTGTTTTGCTCGCTAATCAGGTGATCTGCATACTCTCGGCCATATTCCGACTAGACTGTTTAGTTGGCACTTGACCACTTACAGTGGGGCAAAAAAGTATTTAGTCAGTCAGCAATAGTGCAAGTTCCACCACTTAAAAAGATGAGAGGCGTCTGTAATTTACATCATAGGTAGACCTCAACTATGGGAGACAAACTGAGAAAAAAAAAAAATCCAGAAAATCACATTGTCTGTTTTTTTAATCATTTTTTTGCATATTATGGTGGAAAATAAGTATTTGGTCAGAAACAAACAATCAAGATTTCTGGCTCTCACAGACCTGTAACTTCTTCTTTAAGAGGCTCCTCTGTCCTCCACTCATTATCTGTAGTAATGGCACCTGTTTAAACTTGTTATCAGTATAAAAAGACACCTGTGCACACCCTCAAACAGTCTGACTCCAAACTCCACTATGGTGAAGACCAAAGAGCTGTCAAAGGACACCAGAAACAAAATTGTAGCCCTGCACCAGGCTGGGAAGACTGAATCTGCAATAGCCAACCAGCTTGGAGTGAAGAAATCAACAGTGGGAGCAATAATTAGAAAATGGAAGACATACAAGACCACTAATAATCTCCCTCGATCTGGGGCTCCACGCAAAATCCCACCCCGTGGGGTCAGAATGATCACAAGAACGGTGAGCAAAAATCCCAGAACCACGCGGGGGGACCTAGTGAATGAACTGCAGAGAGCTGGGACCAATGTAACAAGGCCTACCATAAGTAACGCACTACGCCACCATGGACTCAGATCCTGCAGTGCCAGACGTGTCCCACTGCTTAAGCCAGTACATGTCCGGGCCCATCTGAAGTTTGCTAGAGACCATTTGGATGATCCAGAGGAGTTTTGGGAGAATGTCCTATGGTCTGATGAAACCAAACTGGAACTGTTTGGTAGAAACACAACTTGTCGTGTTTGGAGGAAAAAGAATACTGAGTTGCATCCATCAAACACCATACCTACTGTAAAGCATGGTGGTGGAAACATCATGCTTTGGGGCTGTTTCTCTGCAAAGGGGCCAGGACGACTGATCCGGGTACATGAAAGAATGAATGGGGCCATGTATCGTGAGATTTTGAGTGCAAACCTCTTTCCATCAGCAAGGGCATTGAAGATGAAACGTGGCTGGGTCTTTCAACATGACAATGATCCAAAGCACACCGCCAGGGCAACGAAGGAGTGGCTTCGTAAGAAGCTTTTCAAGGTCCTGGAGTGGCCTGGCCAGTCTCCAGATCTCAACCCTATAGAAAACCTTTGGAGGGAGTTGAAAGTCCATGTTGCCAAGCGAAAAGCCAAAAATATCACTGCTCTAGAGGAGATCTGCATGGAGGAATGGGCCAACATACCAACAACAGTGTGTGGCAACCTTGTGAAGACTTACAGAAAACGTTTGACCTCTGTCATTGCCAACAAAGGATATATTACAAAGTATTGAGATGAAATTTTGTTTCTAACCAAATACTTATTTTCCACCATAATATGCAAATAAAATGTTAAAAAAACAGAATGTGATTTTCTGGATTTTTTTTTCTCAGTTTGTCTCCCATTGTTGAGGTCTACCTATGATGTAAATTACAGACGCCTCTCATCTTTTTAAGTGGTGGAACTTGCACTATTGCTGACTGACTAAATACTTTTTTGCCCCACTGTATATGCAAATCCCCTACTTGCGATCATGCACCCGCCGCTGTCGGCATCGGAGAATCCTCACAGCCCGCTGTGCATGCAATGTGAGGATGCATAAGTGACTGCAGATGTGTAGCTTAAGACCCTCCAACCCCTTTAAGAACATGTGCATGTTTAAGGGGGTGGTGGGCATTAAGCAGGATGACATGACAGATGTTGAAGATCTATACACACCTTCAGGCCTCATTCAGACATCCGCATTGCAACTATGTGCTTCAGCTGCGTTTTTTCATGAATAAATCATCTATCCACTATAGTCTATGGGGCTGTTCACATTCAGTGTTTTCAAAAGATCGGGTGTCCATGTAAAACTCGCATGAACATTTTTTTTTATGGCCGTATGGATGAAAAGTACCAAAATAAGTATATGGGTTCATGAAAAACACAGCGTTCAACGTTGCAAAGGATAAGAAAAGCTTTGTAATTGAATTATCAATCCTTGAAAAACACCGATAACTGATCGTAAAAACACACACACACGCTGATGACACACCGAAACAAACACTCATGACACAAGGCACAACTTTTTACACACGTACGTGTGCAAATATGGACGTGTAAATGAGGCCTTAGTGTGTTTAAGCAAAGGCGCATTAATTAATACAAAATTCCTTATGAGGTCTCTGGAACTCTTTACACTGCCCAAGAACAAAGAGTTGAAAGGAAAAATAAATATATATAAAAAATGTTTTTACTTAAAACCTTTTGTAACTGGATTCCATCTTAGTGTGAACATACCCAGGTCCTGGACAGCTTTCCTGGGGGATGAATCCTTTTATTATGGCCCACCATTATTTAGGTAAATGTAAACACAGCTGTCCCAGAGCTAAGCCTGGTGCCATTTTGGCCAAAATCTGCGTCACACCTTCTTTTAAAACAAAAATAAATCCTGGAAATGTCAATAGGTTTTATTCAAACAAAACCAATTTCCTCAGCTATGACTGCAGGAGTTTATTTGGCCTGTGCACTGCGTATTTGCTTTGTTCTAGACCTCACAGTGACAATGTATGGAGCTGAGCGATCCACTTTTCTGGCAACATAAAATCTAGCAGACCTCCCAATTTTTGTTCTACTACTTTATGTGGCGCCTAAATTACTGGAAGGCTGATATTTAGCATTGTGGGGTTGGGGAGGGGACATATTTTCAACACATGAACATGTCAAATTTGGGAAATCAGTAATACTCAACAGATCAAAAAAAAATAGCATAAGTTCTAAAATAAACAATAGCTAAAAAATAGCTTAAAAGAGCACAAACATATGTAGTAGACAGAGGAGAAAATCATTCAGCCTAATAATCTACATGGCACTACCATCGACCCCCGATGCCAGCCTTTGCTCAGCCTTGCCACCTGTTCCTTCCTCTTCTACTACCTGCCTGGCACTCCGGTAATGCTGAATAATCTGAGAAGAGGACAACCTTCAAATGAAAGAATATGTAGGGTAATTATAGCCGAGTGTTGGATCAACCATGCCTAACCATGCCTCAAATGTCACTACATCTGTTATCGGAGAAAGCCTTTTGATGATAACATATCATTGAATACTCACCGACGGATCTCGCCATGCTTCTGTTAAGAAGAGCATTGTGCAAGAGGGGGACCAAGCAACCAAGGGCTGGCAGGTCAGGGGTCCCGAGTGGAAATGCTACTGAAACACAACGTATCCTTGTGCTGAGCTGGACTACTTAACGTGAGACTGCTGACATTAGATCACAACAGGAAAATCTGTGTTACAATGCCAGGAAAGCCAGCTCCACCCAATCACCTCCGCCAAAACTTCTAGCAGCCCGAGTCCGGCTACAGATAGCGAGGTCTTTTCTCAGATTCCTGCTGAAGCTGAATGAAAGGCAGCTCAGGATAAGCTTCTTTCACTCCAGCATCTCTAACCTGTATGGGGCAAGATCTGGTAATGGAGATGTGGAAAGTAGGATAAGCTCAGCTTTCTCTGTAATTAATCCACAGCTGAATGAAACTCACCAGTTCCCATGAATGCAGCAGGAAGCGGACCTGCCACCGGCAGAATACTTTACATATTAAGCAATGCGGGACCTACCGGCGGCCACATACACGACAAATCCAAGAGCAAGAAAGCAATACACATGGTAATGTGACAAAGGCGGTGACAAGCAACTCTACAATGGAGTACAATATAAAGTATACAGACACTTACATTGCACTTGAAGTCTATACACCATTAATGCAGCCCTATGTGGGTCACGTGATATAATATACATATAGCAAACAAACAAAAATATTAGAATCTATTGAAAATATTTTGCTGAAAACGCTGGAAGGACAAATTAAGCGCAATAGGGTTTTATCCAATATACTAGTAGTAACTGCTCGCCTGTCGGGTTGTGGAAAGAAAGAGTCAGCAGCTGCAGAACCATCAGGTTCGTATGTCTATCGTCGTAATAAAATAGTGGAAAATGTGGGTGATCTGTGCTGCTGGTTTCGGATCCACAATAAAAAGGTCCAATAAGTGGTATCGGTGTTCCAATGTAGCTTTATTCTCAACGCGCTTCGAAGTTGTCAAATTTCTTCAGGAGGACCACAACAATGTGGTTCTGTTGTGGTTCTCCTGAAGAAGTTTGTCAACTTTGAAAAATGTTGAGATTTAAACCAAATTGAAATCCTGATACCACTTACTGGACCTTTATTGTGGATGCGAATCCAGAAGCACAGATCACTCACATTTTCCACTACTTCATTCTAAATAATTAGCATAGGGTGAAGGTTATGAATGGTGTATTGTCATGAGAATGGGGTATGAATGAGTGAGTGGATACACACAAAGTTAAGCCCCCTCCTGTACATGTTAGACTGTCTAATGTGTGTGGTGGGCCCTGGACAATTGAATGTTGGGGGAGTTAAGGTACCGTCACATTTAGCGATGCTGCAGTGATCTAGACAACGATCCCGATCGCTGCAGCGTCGCTGTGTGGTCGCTGGAGAGTTGTCACACAGACAGCTCTCCAGCGACCAACGATGCTGAAGTCCCTGGTAACCAGGGTAAACATCGGGTTACTAAGCGCAGGGCCGCGCTTAGTAACCCGATGTCTACCCTGGTTACCAGTGCCAATTTAAAAAAAAAAAAAAAAAAACACTACATACTTACATTTCGGTGTCTGTCCCCCGTCACTGTGCTTTCCTGCACAGACTGAGCGCCGGCTGGCCGTAAAGCACAGCGGTGACGTCACCGCTGTAATCTGCTTTACGGCTGGCCGGCGCTGACAGTGCAGGGAAGCAGAACGCCGAGGGACGCGACAGACACCGGAAGGTAAGTATGAAGTTTTTTCTTTTTTTTACATTTACACTGGTAACCAGGGTAAACATCGGGTTACTAAGCGCAGCCCTGCGCTTAGTAACCCGATGTTTACCCTGGTTACCAGTGAAGACATCGCTGAATCGGCGTCACACACGCCGATTCAGCGATGTCTGCGGGAGATCCAGCGACGAAATAAAGTTCTGGACTTTCTGCTCCGACCAACGATGTCACAGCAGGATCCAGATCGCTGCTGCGTGTCAAACACAACGATATCGCTATCCAGGACGCTGAAACGTCACGGATCGCTAGCGATATCGTTGTGAAGTTGGTCAGTGTGAAGGTACCTTAAGGATCCAGCATATCTGATTTCACACTGCTGATCCTTTTGTTCTCATGAAAGGAAAGGCAAGATGTCAGATGTCTGTCACAGAGAAAACGAGCGCTCCTGTGTTCGGCCGAGATGGACAAAAGCCGATGATCGGCCGAAAGTCATGCGACCGATGACCATCTGTTGAGTATGTTGTGACTTTAGAGTCAGTATGATGGAATGCATGCATTTCTATCTTACAATGGAGCCAGCCTTTTAGTTTAGTTATGACAAAAGATTTTTATATACATGCATCCATTGGGTTTTCAGAGCTTGAGAACATAGTCGGCAGCACGTCTCCTGAATACACAGGGTGATGTGCTGCCGATAATTGTTTACGCTGACAAAAATAAAACTATCTGTTCACCCAGCAAATTAGTGTTTTGTTCATTTATAAAGGTGACTATTAGAAACATACACCTACAATTGGGAATGAATGTTCATTTACTCATTACCGGCTCGTCTGAACCTTCAATGTTGCCTATCCATGCGTTACAAAGAAAACAAATACGCACTTTGAAGTTAAAGACACAGATTCTTTTTACATTAAAATACTAAAATTGATTTTGTTTTTTAAGCTATACAGGGGTTGAATAAATTGCTGCCCCTTTAAAAGAGCTTTCCTTGCAGGTTACTGGTCGCAGTCCTCTTTGTGCATCATTTTAACAAGTTTGACTCGCTGAAAGAGGATATCGGGCCCATACAAGCCTGTACAATGGAGGCAGGGAGAAATTCTATGCAGTCAATGAATATGAAACAGTTAAGCCTGATTCAGATGTTGTAGCACAATGCCCTTTTCATGAAAGGAGCAATATGTCTGGGGAAAGTCGTGGCACTGCCAGCCAGTATAAATATAGTACCATACCATGAGAGCCAGAAACAAATACATTGTTTTTTTTCTTCTTTCCAGCTTGGTAAATTTCCCAGTACGGCAATGGTTGGTAGGTCACAGAATCGCTCATGCAGGGAAGGTAGGTCACAACACACGGTTGGGTAATCCGGGAGAAAAAGCCTCTGGCCCAACCAATAGGGAACACTTCTCAGCCAGGGAAAAATAATATATACATAAATCTCAGAGACAGACAATATTTGGAGAGAGCGGAGCGGTGCGCTTACACGCGTGAAGCTACGCAAAATGAGAAGCTGATTTCTACAGCACCAGAAGGTAAAATGCACATGTGGTTCTCAGAATTACAGTAAATGGTGAAAACGTTCAACCTAATTATACACTTGACTCTGATTGAGCTGATGATCGGCGCATGATGCTCCAAATTCAAGGACGATGGCAGGTCACTCCCAGTGTATAATTACGACTGATTGGTCACACTAGCAACTTTAGTATCAGAATTCTGCCACCATAAATAGCATCACTAAAGTTCTGCTCAGATAAAAAACTGATTATATCACAATTCCAAGCTTCAGGGTGCAATTTTGGGGATTTGGGAGCGATTTCCAAAACGAAATCCAATCAATCTGGCGCAGTTTTCTGCTGCAGAAATTTCCCAAGAGACAACTCAAAAGTGACAAATTAAATGTTAAAGTTGATAGGGATTGTCCTTTTCAAGCCAGTTACCTCTACAGTGAGCTGATCAATAGTTGCTGGACCCCCTAGGGCAGATAGTATGTAAGGTACTCACTGAGGGTTGGCTTTCCAGATATACTTTTTTTGCATGATAGATAATAATGATTACAGGGTACATAGGATACATCAAACGTGAACCCCTCAACATTTTATAGTGGCATGGAGTCCAAGTTCACAAATCTTGGAGTCCAAGTCTCACAATCTTCACAAATCACTACAAATGAGTGGTCAAATTTTTCTAAGGGGTAAAAAAAAAAAAAAACCTTCGTAAAGGATTATGGGTCAATATCTTATCTTTCTTTTTTAAATAAAATAAAGCAATATTGTCAACCAAATGTTTGGGGAAAGTCAGAAGTCAGTGCAGCAGATTTTTTAGAAAGCAAATTTTTCCATAAAAAAAAAAAAAATTCCAAAGAATCATTCCACGCGGTGCTCAGATCTCCCTCTGCAGGAAGTTACGTGAGGGCAACCAGTCATCTGCCAATCACATGCAACTTCCTGTTCAGCAGTCTGCAGAAGTGGTTCTCAGTGTCATAGCATGTTCCTTCATGAGTAATGTGTACAATAAATTGCACGAGCAAACTAGATCTCAATATGTGATATCCTGAAAATCACCACAGGAATGATAAAATCCAGCCTGGAAACAACTTTGAGGATATTTAGGGTCCATTTACACTGATTGATGATCAGTTACATGCTCTTTTCCAGATTTTCAGCCAGTCTAAATAGGTCAACAATCACACAAAAAAATGCTCAATTGATGAGTAAAATTATTTTTAAGCAACCTCAAAAATAATCGTTCTCAGCAGCACATCATCCAGTGTAATGTCATACATGAAGATGATTTTGCAACAGATGGCACAGTTCTTTTTGTACCATGGAAGAAAGCGATCAGTCACAGTCAGAAACTCTGTATACATTGCCAGGATTATTCTCACACCTTCTGGAACCCTACCAGCTCTCTCACCATGACTCCAGCCCAAAATATGACTCTGCCACCTCCTTCCTGATGTTACAGCCTTGTTGAGACATGGTGGCCATCCACTACTGCATCCATCAACCCATCCTTCCGTGGTTGCATGGCAATCATCAGTAAAAAAGATTATTTTAGAATTAGTCTGTTTGCTGCTTTATATTGGTATTTTGCAGCTGTTCTTGGAAATAGATAAATTTGTCTGGCAGTATCCTTCCGCATTATGCCTTTATCTGCACAAACCCATCTGTGCTCTGTATCAGCCATAAATCTCTTCACAGTAAGATGATCACGCTTACATTTTCGTAAAATATCTAATGTTTTCATAAAATGTCCAAGGCATTGCACTAGCTGATGATTTTTAGCAGCAGAGAGATCCTTTTTCTTTCCCATATTGCTTGAAAGATGTGGCCTGCTTAATAATGTGGAACATCCTTCTTAAGTAGTTTTTCTTTAACTGGGTAAACTAATTATCACCGGTGTTTGAGATTGATTTCAGTGATCCAAAGAGCCCTTTAAACAAGCTTAAAAAGAACTGTTCTCGGCAGCACATTGCCCTGTGTAAACCGGACATGTGCTGCTGAGAGCATAACGTTCAGGAAAGTGTAGTTGGCAGGTCTAAACTAGGCATTAAATGAGTGCTAATTGACCTGTCTAAATGCAGTATTGTTGCTGAACAATCATATACCATGGTTTTTGCTTTCACAAAACTGACCAATTTAGTTTTTTGTATCTTTTTGACTACTATGCTTGAAGCGTGCCAAAGAAGATCTGATGTTCGCTCCCATATTTTATATTTACTGGAATCTAATTCAAGCATCTGAAACAAATCATACTGTATTTTACCAGAAACCCATTTTCCCACAGGCATAATCATGTTTATGTCCATGGTTGCTTATGTTTCCAAATGAAGTTTTAACTTTGGGAAGCTGGGTAGCCTCCCTTCTGGGATGTTTGCTGTAAATAGTGAGAAATGCTCGGTTTACAGGAACCTGAGCAAAACGTCGGCACACCCCTTATCAAGTGCATGGATGTGAAACCAACGCTTCCCAAATGAAAACCAAGCTTTGCGTAGCTAGGAAATCCCTGAATGTCTGGACTTTGGAAATTCCTCTCCTTCACTAACCCCACTTGACCAAATGATTCACACTCCACTACACAGACATTTTGCCTGCTTTCAGTTGACATAGATAGTTTCTGTCTTGGTTGAGCAATGAGCCTGTAATCTTTGATGGGATGCACACTTTATACCGCTAATGTTCGGCAGATGGAGTATAAATGTATTTTTTATGACTCGGAGATCCGAAAATTACTGCTTAGATAGTGCAGTACATGTATATTGTTTCTTCATACTGACGAGCAGTGGTGTTCTGTCCGGCCTTAGTATCATCTATAAAGTAATAGATATCTATTATACATCTATGGGAATGCGGCCACATGAAACAATTGCCAAGTTTAGGAAGTCTTTTTTGTTCTCATTTTGACAAACTTGAATAGAAAAGTAACAACCTACATTTTGTTTTTCTCCTTCGAGGCTCGGACCCGCTATGCCAACAATAGTCCTTAAATTTGTCATATCCTCCACAAACAAATTTTTCACTCATGACACAGAATCAGAGCTTGTTGACGCTTGAGCTTTTTTTTTTCCCCAGAAAAGCAGATCAAGTTGCAATTAAAGGATTATTCCGCTCACAAATGGATCTTTCTTGCAATTTACTGCTTACTCAAATTGGCATCTGTTCCTTCTATATCGTTTTTCGGCATTTAGAACTAGGAACAATAGCCAACATTACTTGCCCTCAAAAATATTTTTCAGCCAAAAGGATCAATCGTTGTGCATTACATGCAATGCATAAAATTTCACAATAATTAAATATCTCAATCAGTAATTTACAAAGTGAACAAAGTAACCATCATAGTCAATTATCACATGGGGAAGGCAGCAAACACCTCTGAGGCTCGGTAATGTAATGTACCTTATGTGATCCTAGAACTTATGCGGAATATCTTGTCTCCTGGAACAAGCCCCCGGCTAATCTCCACAGACATTTACTATCTTCATGTTTTGTAAGTGTAGCCAACGTGAATTTAGAAGGAGGCTGACAAGAAGCAGCCCAGCAACATTGCCTAGTTAGTGCTGTAGGTTGTATTCAGTCACTAGCGTAAAGGAAATGACAAGGATAATGTGGGCAAAAAAATATCCTACTATACGAGTGACTGTAGACAAACCAGCTTTTTAATTTGACTTTATAGAGTAACAAGATACAGAATACAGTTTATTTTTCCCATAAACATAATAAGTTCTAGGAACAAAAATTATACAAAATTAAAGGGGTTGTCCGTCCTCAGGATACACGGAGTGATACAGCAATTCTTTGGTGCCAGAGCCATGAGAATGATCTTGGGTATATGATTTGCATACATGTGGTCACATGCCGACTAGAAGGGTATACACTGTATACAAGGGGATGGAGCGAGGCCGGACAACTTTAGTTGGAATGTGGCCGGGAGTAGGCAAATTGCAGACCGCCCGTCCCCGATGATGCCGCCAGTGAATCCTCACAGTGTGCAGTGCGTGCGATATGAGGACTCATAAGTCGGCAGTCAGATAGAGAGAATGTAGACTTGTAGCCAAGGCCGGGGTCACACGACAGTATCTTCAGTCACTGTAGATAATGGGCAGCACACAGCTGGATAAAATGCAGCATGCCATGAGTCTTGTCTGTTTTCGGAGTGAGAGTAGTGCATGTAATAGCAGACATCTCGGACTAATATGGATGACAGCACTGAGCTGCACATGGACCCAGGCTCAAATGTGACTGTCCCAATAACTTTAGTTGTCTGAAACTGGCTGCCCTGTTCAATAGCAGAACAGTGTAGGAAAAGTCCGCTTTCTTATTAGCCTACTTAGCCCATTAGACAAATCTTTTTACAAATCATGGACAATGAAGATTTCCACCCCATTCGTAAATCTGGAGCAATGTTTCTTTTACTTACAGTAGCGGTCACAACTGAATAGAAGAGTTGCAAAATATCTATAAGAAAAACAAAAATAAAGCACTTGCCTAATTTCTGGTATACCAATACAAAACCATTCTCATGTTTTCAGTGGATCCTTTCAGGGGTTGTCCTATCAATTGACTTCCTGCCCGTAAGCCCCATGAGGGTATATGGGCATAGAGAATTTGGTACCACCGTTTCTAAACTAAACTGGTAAGGAGTTCTGTATGAGCTGCACCGGCGCTAGCGGACTTAAGTCATCCTTATATTACAAGGGCAGTTCATCGGGAGAACCACGATTTCTCCAAAAATCATGACTGGTTCTGGCTTTTCCCAGTAAAATTACCGTAAATCTATGCCAGAAGTGTAGGAGCAGGACTCTGAGTCTGATCACTCTGGGTGCTGCATTCTCTGAAAAGTCAACCTGTCTAAGCCATGTGATAATATTCAGACATGTCAAAGAATTCACTGATAGGGATGAAGGAGACAGGACTAATTTAGAGAAACCTTCAAAGACCCTCTGCACTTGTAACCTTCATTATCTATTACAGGGGTTATCTTCTACTCAGACAACCCCATCTCATCAACCATTTTGTGTTTTCAGCTCATAGGCAAACAGCTTTTCCATGGCGGGAGACTAGAAAAGCACAGTGTGCCCATCTATGGTTTCTGAGATAAAAGGGCAGTGAAAATAAAGTAATGGGTGATATGTAATTTTATCCCATTGGAGGTCTGTTATAAGACTAATTTAATTTAAAGAGTATTAAAATGTGTAATAGGCTAACTGGCTGAATACCTTTATATATGCAAAAAAATGGACTACTGATTTTAAAGAGGTTGTCTAATACTCAGGACTTTTCCGTCCCAATCAGCATGTTCCCACCAGCAATGCCGGCGCCGCTGCAGTGGTGCCACTACTAGCTCACCCGGAGCTCACATCACATCCTTATGTCACTCGATACCTGCGCCCAATCAGTTCCGGCTTCATTCTCCCCACAATCGGATCAAAAGGAAGTGAGGGGTTAGCCGCAGATCTGACTTCCTCTCCATGTTGGATTTATCCAAAGGCGGGGAGAGTGAAGTCAGTGCAGATTGGGTGCAGGGATCAAGTGACACGATGTGATGTAAGCCCTGGGAGAGCCAGTGCCGACACCACCGGAATGGCACCAACATTTGACTAGGGACAAACATGCTGATTGGGGCAGGGTTGCCAGAGTAGTGGACAACCCCTTCAAAATCAGAAGTCCATTGTTTTACATGCATAAAGGTGTTCAGCCATTTAGCCATATCAACCACAATCAACCACATCCATCAGAATATCTCAGCGCAATCTCCTCAGTGCCTGGATCCCCTTCCCTGCCGCACCTCAAGCTCACTAGACATCTTTGAGCCTGTTTCAGAAGTTTCAAAGCTCCTCGTTTCTGCTCGGCCTACAACCTGCAACAGTGACCCCATTCCTTCACATCTCCTACAGTCTCTCTCACCAGTGGTCACCACTCACCTGACTAAAATATTTAACCTCTCAGGTATCTTTCCCTCCTCATTTAAACATGCCATCATAACCCCTTTACTTAAAAAGCCATCCCTGGACCAGAACTGCACTGCTAACTACAGACCTGTCTCTAACCTTTCCTTCATCTCTAAACTCCTGGAACGCTTGGTCCACTCCCGTCTAATCCGCTATCTCTCGGATAACTCTCTTCTTGACCCCTTACAATCTGGTTTCCGCTCTTTATACTCCAATGAAACTGCCCTAACTAAAGTCTCTAATGATCTAATAACAGCTAAATCCAAAGTCATTGCTCTCTGCTGATTCTCCTGGATCTCTCTGCCGCATTTGACACTGTGGATCACCAGCTCCTCCTCACTATGCTCCGCTCTATAGGCCTCAAAGACACAGCCCTCTCCTGGTTCTCCTCCTACCTCTCTGACCGCTCCTTCACTGTATCTTTTGCCGGCTTATTATCGGGGTTCCACAAGGCTCAGTCCTAGGCCCCCTCCTCTTCTCTCTTTACACGGCCCCTATTGGACAAACAGCAGATTTGGGTTCCAGCATCATCTCTATACTGATGACACCCAATTATACACTTTTTCCCCCGACATCACCCCTACCCTAATTCAAAATACCAAGGATTGTCTGTCTGCTGCCTCTAACATCATGTCCTCCCTCTACCTGAAACTAAATCTCTCTAAAACGGAACTTCTTGTGTTTCTCCCTTCTACTAACCTCACTCTACCCAACATCGAAATTACCCTGGAGGGTTCAACCATAACTCCCAAGAAGCATGCCTGCTGTCTTGGGGTCATATTTGACCCCGAACTTTCCTTTACTCCCTATATCCGATCACTCACTCGCTCTTGTCACCTGCACCTTAAAAACATCTCCAGAATCCGACCTTTTCTCACCGTTGAAACTGCTAAGACTCTTCCTGTCGCTCTTATTCATTCCCGTCTGGACTACTGCAACTCTCTTCTGATCGGTCTCCCTCTTACCAAACTTTCTCCTTTCCAATCCATCTTGAATGCTGCAGCCAGAGTCAAATTTCTGTCCAGCCGCTTCACCGATGCCTCCATCTTGTGCCAGTCATTACACTGGCTACCCATTCGCTACAGGGTCCAGTATAAACTCATCTCTCTCACCCACAAAGCTCTCCACAGTTCTGCACCACCTTATATCTCCTCTCTCATCTCTATCGCCCTACACGTGCCCTCCGTTCTACAAATGACCCAAGACTAACATCCCCTGTAATCCGAACCTCACACCTCAGTCTCCAAGACTTCTCTAGTGCTGTGCCAGCTCTATGGAATGCACTTCCCCAGACGATCAGGCTGATACCTAGCCCCGACCTATTCAAGCGCACTTTGAAAACCCATCTCTTCAAACAAGCCTACCACATCAACTACTCAGTAAACTAACTTTGCCCTGTTCCCTCCATCCAAATATTACTCTGAATCTGCACCCTACTATTCATCTGTCTCCACACCCTCCATGCACATGATAACTGCACTTGATACTTGACTATTGCACTTAAACACACGGGCTGATGACCGGATCATGCAGCTTTATATGAAAATCCCTATTTATTATAATTGAGAGAACCTGAAATAACAATCACTTTTCACCTATTGTGTCCCCCCATTTCCTTGTAGATTGTAAGCTTGCAAGCAGGGACCTCACCCCTAATGTCACTGTTTAAATTGTCTTAACTCGTACCGTATTTATTGTTTGTACATGTCCCCGCTTAATTGTAAAGTGCTGCGGAATATGTTAGCGCTATATAAATAAAAATTATTATTATTACCCGTATTTTCTGGCGTATGAGACGACTGGGCGTATAAGACGACCCCCAACTTTTCCAGTTAAAATATAAAATCTTCTCAAAAGTCGGGGGTTGTCTTATATGCCGGGTGTCGTCTTATAGGGTGGGTGCAAAGCAATCTTCGGTCGACATATATAGTGGGGGGGAGTGGTCCCGATGACGAGGTGAGGGAGCGCCTCACCAGGAAGGTGTAAGTGAAGCAAACTGTCAGCGTCTGGGATGCCAGGGGTATGCAAAAAAAGAGAGAGCGATGCTGTGCCTAGAAAAACACTCCTCTATCACTCATCTGGCTCGCCCTTGCATCCTATTATCTCCTTCTCTGCCTCTGCTTCACTTACACCTTCCCGGTGAGGCGCGCCCTCACCTCGTCATCAGGACCGCTCCCCCCACAATATGCGGCGACCGCAGTTTACTCCGCATCTGCCCTATAAGACGACACCTGGCGTATAAGACGACACCCGACTTTTGAGAAGATTTTCAGGGGTTAAAAAGTAGTCTTATACGCCAGAAAATACAGTATTATTTAGCCCACTTCAAGATTTCCATTTTGCCTTTTTCAAGTTTTGCACTATGTAGATGTGTTGGTGCAACAATGATTGTTAAGGTGTACATTAACTTTAATTGTGAAATATTTCTAGAATATTTAACATCAGTGGGAAATTCTCATATCGATTCATTAAAAAAAAAAAAAGTAGATGAAGTCAACAGGAAGATAGGCATCAAGGAAAATAAATTACAATAGACTTTAGACTACATTTCCTTCTAGTAACTTGACAAAAACAAACCAGAGGAAGCAATACAATTTGTAATTTTAGCAAGGGTTATATTATCCTGCAGTAAGGATAATCAAGAACCTGAATTTATTACAGAGAACACTTCTTTAGAGAGGGACAAAGCTCCAATAATCCCGCCAGCTGTTGGCAAGTGACAGCTCTCAGCACGCTCCTGGCCGCTCAACACTGACAATATCCAGAAAACTAGAAAAAAAAGACTTCTGGAAGAAAAAAAAACCTAAAGAACCCAAATCATAATATGTAAATTTTTAAAGTCACTTGTATTAGCTGATGGTTTTAGCGCTAAATTCATCAAAATTATGCACACAGAACGTGTATTTTGCAAAAAAAGTGAGAAAAAAAATGTCTTTTTTTCTGTCTTTTAAGAGAGCAAAAATGTGTATGTTTTGCAAAATGTCACAAACATTATTACATTTCTGGTGCACAGGAAGAGACTGGATTACATTTGCGAAAAATTTTGAAAAGTTGCAAATAATGAATTAGGCAAAAACATCTGGAAAACCTAAACCCTACCCAGGGACAGACTAAAAATAAACAGGTGAACACATAAAATCAAATTTAAAAATAGGTGCAAAAGGAAAAAATTAACGTACCACAAAAAAAAAAAAAAAAGAGGCGCAAAACACCAAAAATGTGACCAAAAAAACCAGATGCAAATACAATAATGAATCAGGCCCTAAAAGACCCTATACATGTAGCATAAGGCTTTTGCATCCCAAACTAATGACATCTGTGTAAAGGCACAGTAAGCGGATTACATCCACACATTTATTTTAGAAATCAGTTTACGTTTTAGAGAAATATTGTTAAATTGTTAAGCAAATGAGCAGCACAATCAGCTTTGCTGCCTCTTTTCCCTAATTCCCGCACGCCGCCTGTCTCCTGTCAGTGATTGACACGTCACTCTTCTTTCAATGTCCTGCCTCTCCCGATTCCTAGTACAGGTGCTGCCATTCTCTAGCGTAGTGTATGCACAATAATGTTCTGATGAAAAAAAAAATCATCGTCAAATTGCAGATCACGCCACAACACTGTCTTCTTCACTTCTGCTCTTTTCCGTTTTGGTTGTCCGGTTGAAATATGCAGATCGCACCCAAACACCGGCCATATTTCTGCAGGACATTACTGGGAAATGACGGCGCTTGTACTAGATCTTAGGCAGGAGAGACAGGTCACTGAAAGAAGAGTGACTAGTCAATCACTGTCAGGAGACCGGCATCAGGCAGGAAACAGGGCAGAGCTATAGGTGCAGTTCCCGCCCACTGCACTTGCAGCTCATTTGCATACCAATTAAATAATTCATTTCTCTAAAATGAAAACCCAGATTTCTAAAATAACGGTATAGCTGTAATCAGCATTACAGGGCCTTCATATAGATGACAATAGTTTGTAGAATAAAAACCCGATGACAGCTTTCCTTTAAGCATGGCAGACTGAGTGCTCCTACGTATGGGGGAGTCGGGAGAGAGAGAGCATGGACAGGACCCTTGCTCGCTGAGCCATCTACTGAACATGGGGCCCCATAGTGGTAAAGTTGTTACATAGCGGCCTTTGCTCTAAGGACAAAAGGCAATGAGACCCTCTAGGTCAGGGGTGTCAAACTGCATTCCTCGAGGGCTGCAAACAGGTCATGTTTTCAGGATTTCCTTGTACTGCACAGGTGATACCGTATATACTCGAGTATAAGCTGAGATTTTCAGCCCAAATTTTTGGGCTGAAAGTGCCCCCCTCGGCTTATACTCGAGTCACGGTCAGCGGTGGGGTCGGCGGGTGAAGGGGAGAGAGGGCTGAGGCATACTTACCTGCTTCCGGGGCTCCTGGCGCTGTCCCTGCAGTCCCACGGTCTTCGGGTGCCGCAGCTCTTCCCCTGTTCAGCGGTCACGTGGGACCGCTCATTAGAGAAATGAATATGGACTCCACTCCCATAGGGGTGGAGCCGCATATTCATTTCTCTAATGAGCGGTAACGGTTACCGCTGATAGAGGAAGAGGCTGCGGCACCCGGAGACCAGCTGTTCGGGAGAAGGAGCGGGACGCCGGGAGCAGGTAAGTATTACATATTCACCTGTCCGCGTTCCACTCACAGGGCGCCGCTCCATCCTCCAGTCCTCTGGCTCTGACTGTGCAGGTCAAAGGGCGCGATGACGCATATAGTGTGCGCGGCGCCCTCTGCCTGAACAGTCAGTGCGGTGAGACGCCGGGACGGGACGCGGAGGAGCTGCAAGTAAGAGAGGCGAGTATGGCTTTTTTTTTTTTTTTTTTTTTTTTATTGCAGCAGCCGCAGCATTATATATACCGGTAGCACAGCTTTCTATTGCACATCTATGGGGCAATAATGAACGGTGCAGAGCACTATATGGCAGTGTTATATGGCAGAGCTTTCTATGGGGCAATAATGAACGGTGCAGAGCACTATATGGCAGAGCTTTCTATGGCACATCTATGGGACCATAATGAACGGTGCAGAGCACTATATGGCAGAGCTTTATAAGGAGCATCTATGGGGCACAAATGAACGGTGCAGAGCACTATATGGCAGAGCTTTATAAGGAGCATCTATGGGGCACAAATGAACGGTGCAGAGCACTATATGGCAGAGCTTTATAAGGAGCATCTATGGGGCACAAATGAACGGTGCAGAGCACTATATGGCAGAGCTTTATAAGGAGCATCTATGGGGCAATAATGAACGGTGCAGAGCACTATATGGCAGAGCTTTCTATGGCACATTTATGGGGCAATAATGAACGGTGCAGAGCACTATATGGCAGAGCTTTCTGTGGCACATCTATGGGACCATAATGAACGGTGCAGAGCACTATATGGCAGAGCTTTATAAGGAGCATCTATGGGGCACAAATGAACGGTGCAGAGCACTATATGGCAGAGCTTTATAAGGAGCATCTATGGGGCACAAATGAACGGTGCAGAGCACTATATGGCAGAGCTTTATAAGGAGCATCTATGGGGCAATAATGAACGGTGCAGAGCACTATATGGCAGAGCTTTCTATGGCACATTTATGGGGCAATAATGAACGGTGCAGGGCACTATATGGCAGAGCTTCTATGGCACATCTATGGGGCAATAATGAACAGTATGGAGCATTATATATGGCACAGCTTTATATGGAGCATCTATGGGGCAATAATGAACAATATGGAGCATTATATGTGGCACAGCTTTATATGGAGCATCTTATGGGGCAATAATGAACGGTATGGAGCATCTATTTTCATTTTTGAAATTCACCGGTAACCTCTGCATTTCCTACCCTAGGCTTATACTTGAGTCAATAAGTTTTCCCAGTTTTTTGTGGCAAAATTAGAGGGGTCGGCTTATACTCGAGTATATACGGTAATTTAATCACCTACACACATAATGATTGCAGTACTTTGTGCAATGCTAAGGAAATCTTGAAATCACGCATGGTTTGCGGCCTTCGAGGAAAGCAGTTTGACACCCCTGCTCTAGGTGACAGCATAAACATATGCTAACCCACTCAGGATATTATGACTCCATTTAACAACTTTGTGACACAATAATAAAACAAAAAGAAGGTGGTAGAAATCACACCCCTCAAGGTTTCGCGTGAAGGGTTAGGAGCACATTTACTTTACATTTCCTTTTTGGAATCCCAGACTGCTTATTCCCACTGCCACTAATAAGAAGTTTCCTTCCAAGTTGTGCTCTTGCCAGGGGTTCAATTAACTCTTAATCACTTGCCAGTAGCGTGCCCGCCCTTCCTTATTGAAGCAAATGATGTATTAGAGGATTCTGCTTTCAGCGTAATGCTAAGATTACAGGACACCGCAATGCTCCCTTTATGCCGTCAGTAGATGTCATAACCCCCAGGACTACCGAGGCGAATTTAGTAATATTAGTGATAAAAATGTAACTCCAAAATGGAGAATCTGCGCGATCATCTAGCAGTAATTAAGCAATGAATGAGCCTATAGAGGCCACTGCCCAATTAGCTGATGCCACTCAGGTTCAATGGCATTGAGCGTTCTGCGCCAAGCACAGATGTGCCCAGCTACAATGCATGGTCAGGCAGCTGAGTAATGCAAATATTCTGCTAAACGTCTCACGGAAGCAAAATGTGAGGTCATCACAGAAGTGGTGGAGGCTGGGAGTCACAGCAAAGGAGAAAAAAGGTTCAAAACTAGTGTACATGATCACACCATGGTGCACACATATCCATCGCCTCAGGTGTATATGTCACAGCCCTATAGAACTAGGAAGCTTCAGTGTGTAAAACCATAAAAGGCCGAGAGATTTACAACTCTTGGTGTGGAAGAGTACATTTCCCTTCTACAGCTAACCAGGAGTCCTCACTAGAGTTGAGCGACCTTGACCTTTTTAGAGTCGAGCCGGGTTTTGCGAAACCCGACTATGTCCAAAGTCGGGTCGAGTGAAATCGGCCGATTATGACGTAAAGTCGGGATCGACCGAAACACGAAACCCAATGCAAGTCAATGGGGCAGCATAGTCGGCAGTGAGTGGGGGCCAGGAAAACACCTAGAGTGGCCATTTTAATGTCAAAACCATCCATTCTTCTTAATGAAGCTTGTCAAGCGTAATTTACCTTATAATAATTGGAAGGCATTTGAAATTGGGGGTCATTTGGCTAAAGTTGTGGGGGTTAGGGCTGGTTCAAGTAATTAGTGGGCCCAGGAAATCTGGACCACGTCACGGCAGTGGAGCAGGGAGAGGTAAGTATTTCAACTTTGCAAGTGCTGTGAACCTGAGCAAGCAGGGGGGGCCCACTCGTTGGCATTGGCACTGGCACAGGGCCCCTCAAAGTACAGCGGTGTGTTTGCACGGCGGGGGCGCCTCCCACCGGCAGCAACACTTTTGCGTACTATGAGAGGCCCTGTGCCAGTGACGTCGCCAACTAGTATTCCTCCCCCCACCTGATGAAGGAACCTGCACTTTCATCTGCACCTTCCTCTTTGTCCCCGTGTAAGGTGGTATGGTATGCGGGAAGAGCAACCTGACTTTCAGCAGGGTCACAATGTTGTTGTGTAGCGTGCACGGGGAATGTTGCGTTATGGGTCAATGTACCAGCAGACTCATCTATCACTGGCTGGGCAATGGGCACGATGAAGTGGAAACACAGATATAGGCCCAAAGAAGAAAGTGGGCTAAATGCAGTTCAAAATTGGTAACACAGGAATAACCAGGGGGCATTGCAGTGGAGGACAACTGGAATGAGAGGCTGACACAGAGAGTAGGGCCAAATCAGTAAGTAGTCGAAATGCAGTTCAAAATTGGCAACCGTAGTAAACAGGCGGCACAGCTTTGTTCAGTGGAGGAGAACAGCAAGGAGTGGCAGACACCGATAGTAGGCCCCAAACCAACTAGTACGCCAAATGCAGTTGTTCCATTTAACCACAATTTAATGAGAGCCTGAAGATAGAAGCTCAGGAAAGGCAACCTGGGGAACACCTTGGAGTGTAACACACCATCTCTCTCCACCCCATACCCATTTTGTATGGCCTAATGCAGTGTACTTTTCTACAACTACTAAACGAGAGTCGGAAGACCGAAGCAATGGCAAGGAAACCTGGGGAACACCTTAGAGTGTAACACACCCTCTCTCTACACCCCATACCCAATTTGAAGGCCTAATGCAGTGTAGTTTCCAAGAACTACTAAACGAGAGCCGGAAGATCGAAGCTCAGGAAAGGCAACCTGGGGAACACCTTGGAGTGTAACACACCCTCTCGCTACACCCCATACCCAATTTGAAGGCCTAATGCAGCGTAGTTTCCAACAACTACTAAACGAGAGCCGGAAGATCGAAGCTCAGGAAAGGCAACCTGGGGAACACCTTGGAGTGTAACAAACCCTCTCTCTACACCCCATACCCAATTTGTAGGCCTAATGCAGCGTAGTTTCCGACAACTACTAAACGAGAGCATGAAGATCGAAGCTCAGGAAAGGCAACCTGGGGAACACCTTGGAGTGTAACACACCCTCTCTCTACACCCCATACCCAATTTGTAGGCCTAATGCAGCGTAGTTTCCGACAACTACTAAACGAGAGCCGGAATATCGAAGCTCAGGAAAGGCAACCTGGGGAACACCTTGGAGTGTAACACACCCTCTCTCTACGCCCCATACCCAATTTGTAGGCCTAATGCAGCGTAGTTTCCGACAACTACTAAACGAGAGCCGGAATATCGAAGCTCAGGAAAGGCAACCTGGGGAACACCTTGGAGTGTAACACACCCTCTCTCTACACCCCATACCCAATTTGAAGGCCTAATGCAGTGTAGTTTCCAAGAACTACTAAACGAGAGCCGGAAGATCGAAGCTCAGGAAAGGCAACCTGGGGAACACCTTGGAGTGTAACACACCCTCTCGCTACACCCCATACCCAATTTGAAGGCCTAATGCAGCGTAGTTTCCAACAACTACTAAACGAGAGCCGGAAGATCGAAGCTCAGGAAAGGCAACCTGGGGAACACCTTGGAGTGGAACACACCATCTCTCTACACCCCATACCCAATTTGAAGGCCTAATGCAGAGTAGTTTCCAAGAACTACTAAACGAGAGCCGGAAGATCGAAGCTCAGGAAAGGCAACCTGGGGAACACCTTGGAGTGTAACACAACGTCTCTCTACACGACGGAAGGGCTGATTCTTAGGAAGGAAGGCTGTTGGAAATAAGCATTGCGCGTCCGAGGGTGATTATATTCTTATTAGGTATATACTCACCCTCGGACGCGCCCTGCTTCTTTATTTGGAATGAATGTTTATTTGCAATGTGGTGTTGACTTTCTCTATTATTTTGGTAATTAATGATTTTATTATTTTCATTATTTTGCATCTTCTCGGCAATAATATAAAGAAGACGCGACAGGACAACACTCGGTGGATGCCATATGTGTGTTTTCAATTTAAAAAAACTTTCAGTTAACTACTTGCAGGAGAAAGTAATTGTAGCTGGTGGCCATTTTTAGTACTGTACCAGATTAGAGTTGTGTGTTTGTTTTTAATGTTAAAATGTCTGCATTTGATATCTCACCAGTATTTTCTTTTTTATAAGCAAAATACTTATTTTTATATTTTCTGATGTTGGTTCCAGGGGTACACGGCCAGCAGTGCCCTGGTCAGTGTAGTAGTAGTTGAAAGAATGGACCGCAGACAGGCATCGAAGGCCTAAAATAATAACACATGGCTGTAGGCAATTTTAAATTGGTTCCAGGGGTACACGGACAGCAGTGGTGTGGTCAGTGGAGGCCTAGTGGAAGGAGTGACCGCAGACAGGCATCGAAGGCCTAAAATAATAACACATGGCTGTAGGCAATTTTAAATTGGTTCCAGGGGTACACGGGCAGCAGTGACCTGGTCAGTGTAGTAGTAGTTGAAAGAATGGACCGCAGACAGGCATCGAAGGCCTAAAATAAAAAAATTGGGCTGGCTGTAGGCAATTTTAAATTGGTTCCAGGGGTACACGGGCAGCAGTGGTGTGGTCAGTGGAGGCCTAGTGGAAGGAGTGACCGCAGACAGGCATCGAAGGCCTAAAATAATAACACATGGCTGTAGGCAATTTTAAATTGGTTCCAGGGGTACACGGGCAGCAGTGACCTGGTCAGTGTAGTAGTAGTTGAAAAAATGGACCGCAGACAGGCATCGAATGCCTAAAATAATAACACATGGCTGTAGGCAATTTTAAATTGGTTACAGGGGTACACGGACAGCAGTGACCTGGTCAGTGTAGTAGTAGTTGAAAGAATGGACCGCAGACAGGCATCGAAGGCCTAAAATAAAAAAATTGGGCTGGCTGTAGGCAATTTTAAATTGGTTCCAGGGGTACACGGGCAGCAGTGGTGTGGTCAGTGGAGGCCTAGTGGAAGGAGTGACCGCAGACAGGCATCGAAGGCCTAAAATAATAACACATGGCTGTAGGCAATTTTAAATTGGTTCCAGGGGTACACGGACAGCAGTGGTGTGGTCAGTGGAGGCCTAGTGGAAGGAGTGACCGCAGACAGGCATCGAAGGCCTAAAATAATAACACATGGCTGTAGGCAATTTTAAATTGGTTCCAGGGGTACACGGACAGCAGTGACCTGGTCAGTGTAGTAGTAGTTGAAAGAATGGACCGCAGACAGGCATCGAAGGCCTAAAATAAAAAAATTGGGCTGGCTGTAGGCAATTTTAAATTGGTTCCAGGGGTACACGGACAGCAGTGGTGTGGTCAGTGGAGGCCTAGTGGAAGGAGTGACCGCAGACAGGCATCGAAGGCCTAAAATAATAACACATGGCTGTAGGCAATTTTAAATTGGTTCCAGGGGTACACGGACAGCAGTGACCTGGTCAGTGTAGTAGTAGTTGAAAGAATGGACCGCAGACAGGCATCGAAGGCCTAAAATAAAAAAATTGGGCTGGCTGTAGGCAATTTTAAATTGGTTCCAGGGGTACACGGGCAGCAGTGGTGTGGTCAGTGGAGGCCTAGTGGAAGGAGTGACCGCAGACAGGCATCGAAGGCCTAAAATAATAACACATGGCTGTAGGCAATTTTAAATTGGTTCCAGGGGTACACGGACAGCAGTGGTGTGGTCAGTGGAGGCCTAGTGGAAGGAGTGACCGCAGACAGGCATCGAAGGCCTAAAATAATAACACATGGCTGTAGGCAATTTTAAATTGGTTCCAGGGGTACACGGACAGCAGTGACCTGGTCAGTGTAGTAGTAGTTGAAAGAATGGACCGCAGACAGGCATCGAAGGCCTAAAATAAAAAAATTGGGCTGGCTGTAGGCAATTTTAAATTGGTTCCAGGGGTACACGGACAGCAGTGGTGTGGTCAGTGGAGGCCTAGTGGAAGGAGTGACCGCAGACAGGCATCGAAGGCCTAAAATAATAACACATGGCTGTAGGCAATTTTAAATTGGTTCCAGGGGTACACGGACAGCAGTGACCTGGTCAGTGTAGTAGTAGTTGAAAGAATGGACCGCAGACAGGCATCGAAGGCCTAAAATAAAAAAATTGGGCTGGCTGTAGGCAATTTTAAATTGGTTCCAGGGGTACACGGGCAGCAGTGGTGTGGTCAGTGGAGGCCTAGTGGAAGGAGTGACCGCAGACAGGCATCGAAGGCCTAAAATAATAACACATGGCTGTAGGCAATTTTAAATTGGTTCCAGGGGTACACGGACAGCAGTGGTGTGGTCAGTGGAGGCCTAGTGGAAGGAGTGACCGCAGACAGGCATCGAAGGCCTAAAATAATAACACATGGCTGTAGGCAATTTTAAATTGGTTCCAGGGGTACACGGGCAGCAGTGACCTGGTCAGTGTAGTAGTAGTTGAAAAAATGGACCGCAGACAGGCATCGAATGCCTAAAATAATAACACATGGCTGTAGGCAATTTTAAATTGGTTACAGGGGTACACGGACAGCAGTGACCTGGTCAGTGTAGTAGTAGTTGAAAGAATGGACCGCAGACAGGCATCGAAGGCCTAAAATAAAAAAATTGGGCTGGCTGTAGGCAATTTTAAATTGGTTCCAGGGGTACACGGACAGCAGTGGTGTGGTCAGTGGAGGCCTAGTGGAAGGAGTGACCGCAGACAGGCATCGAAGGCCTAAAATAATAACACATGGCTGTAGGCAATTTTAAATTGGTTCCAGGGGTACACGGACAGCAGTGACCTGGTCAGTGTAGTAGTAGTTGAAAGAATGGACCGCAGACAGGCTTAGAAGGCCTAACATAACAAACTTGGGCTGGCTGTAGGCACTTTTAAATTGGTTCCAGGGGTACACGGGCAGCAGTGGTCTGGTCAGTGGAAGTCTAGTGGAAGGAGTGACCGCAGACAGGCTTCCAAGGCCTAACATAACAAACTTGGGCTGGCTGTAGGCACTTTTAAATTGGTTCCAGGGGTACACGGGCAGCAGTGGTCTGGTCAGTGGAAGTCTAGTGGAAGGAGTGACCGCAGACAGGCTTCCAAGGCCTAACATAACAAACTTGGGCTGGCTGTAGGCACTTTTAAATTGGTTCCAGGGGTACACGGGCAGCAGTGGTCTGGTCAGTGGAAGTCTAGTGGAAGGAGTGACCGCAGACAGGCTTCCAAGGCCTAACATAACAAACTTGGGCTGGCTGTAGGCACTTTTAAATTGGTTCCAGGGGTACACGGGCAGCAGTGGTCTGGTCAGTGGAAGTCTAGTGGAAGGAGTGACCGCAGACAGGCTTCGAAGGCCTAACATAACAAAATTGGGCTGGCTGTAGGCACTTTAAATTGGTTCCAGGGGTACATGGGCAGCAGTGTATGGTCAGTGGAAGTCTAGTGGAAGGAGTGACGGCAGACAGTCTTCGAAGGCCTAACATAACAAAATTGGGCTGACTGTAGGCACTTTTAAATTGGTTCCAGGGTAACACGGCCAGCAGTGGCCTGGTCAGTGTAGTAGTTGTAGAAAGAAGGGACCGCAGACAGGCTTCGAAGGCCTAACATAACAAAAATGTCAAAACAATGGTATTGTCAGTGCCAGGCATTGAAGGATGTCAGCGGCTAGACTACACATTGGTGAAGCTGTGAGAGATAATTTTGCTAGTGGTAGAGCACTGTTTGAGCTGGGGGGGGGAACTGTCTTGTGGCCGGCGGTACAGGCACAGGGCCCCTCATATTACAACGGTGTGTCTGACGTTGGGTGCGCACCACCACCGCCAGAGACACTTTATTGTACTATGAGGGACCCAGTGGCAGTGCCATCGACCAAAAGCGGCCACACCCACCTCTTCAGACAAACAGCACTCTCAAGGGTCCAAGCGCAAAGTGGCGATAGCACGGCCCCGTGTGGGGAGTTTGGCCATTTCGTGAGGTGGAAACATGTCGTATGCTGGACAATCAGGTGAAGAAAATTACGAGATTGGAAAAGTCATTCAGAATAGTCCACAGGCAAGACCTTTTCATAGGAAAGCTAGGTGTCAGCCGGGCAGGGTGGGGCAAAAGATTTTGAAATCCAGTTGTGGTTCATTTTAATGAAGGTTAGATCATCTACATTTTGGGTAGCCAGACGAGTCCTTTTTTCTGTTAGTATTGAACCTGCAGCACTGAATACTCTTTCTGATAGGACACTAGCTGCCGGGCAAGCAAGCTCCTGCAATGCATATTCTGCCAATTCTGGCCAGGTGTCTAATTTGGATGCCCAGTAATCAAATGGGAATGACGGTTGAGGGAGAACGTCGATAAGGGATGAAAAATAGTTTGTAACCATACTGGACAAATGTTGTCTCCTGTCACTTTGAATTGATGCTGCAGTACCTGTCCTGTCTGCGGTCATAGAAAAATCACTCCACAACCTGGTCAGAAAACCCCTCTGTCCAACGCCACTTCTGATTTCTGCCCCTCTAACACCTCTGGTCTGCTGGCCCCTGGAGCTCGTGTGAGAACGATCACGGGCGCTGTGTGCAGGGAATGCCAGAAGCAAACGGTCAACAAGAGTTGATTGTTTTGTTGCTAATATTAGTTCCAAGTTCTCATGTGGCATAATATTTTGCAATTTGCCTTTATAGCGAGGATCAAGGAGGCAGGCCAACCAGTAATCGTCATCGTTCATCATTTTTGTAATGCGTGTGTCCCTTTTGAGGATACGCAAGGCATAATCCGCCATGTGGGCCAAAGTTCCCGTTGTCAAATCTGCGGTTGTGCTTGGTTGAGGGGCAGTTGCAGGCAAATCTACGTCACTTGTGTCCCTCAAAAAACCAGAACCCGGCCTTGCCACGCCACCAATTTCCCGTGCCCCCGGGAAAGCTTCCTCATTAAAAATATACTCATCCCCATCATCCTCCTCATCCTCCACCTCCTCTTCGCCCGGTACCTCGTCATGTACACTGCCCTGACCAGACAATCGCTGACTGTCATCAAGGCTTTCCTCTTCCTCTGGTGCAGACGCCTGATCCTTTATGTGCGTCAAACTTTGCATCAGCAGACGCATTAGGGGGATGCTCATGCTTATTATGGCGTTGTCTGCACTAACCAGCCGTGTGCATTCCTCAAAACACTGAAGGACTTGACACATGTCTTGAATCTTCGACCACTGCACACCTGACAACTCCATGTCTGCCATCCTACTGCCTGCCCGTGTATGTGTATCCTCCCACAAAAACATAACAGCCCGCCTCTGTTCGCACAGTCTCTGAAGCATGTGCAGTGTTGAGTTCCACCTTGTTGCAACGTCTATGATTAGGCGATGCTGGGGAAGGTTCAAAGAACGCTGATAGGTCTGCATACGGCTGGAGTGTACAGGCGAACGGCGGATATGTGCGCAAAGTCCACGCACTTTGAGGAGCAGGTCGGATAACCCCGGATAACTTTTCAGGAAGCACTGCACCACCAGGTTTAAGGTGTGAGCCAGGCAAGGAATGTGTTTCAGTTGGGAAAGGGAGATGGCAGCCATGAAATTCCTTCCGTTATCACTCACTACCTTGCCTGCCTCAAGATCTACAGTGCCCAGCCACGACTGCGTTTCTTGCTGCAAGAACTCGGACAGAACTTCCGCGGTGTGTCTATTGTCGCCCAAACACTTCATAGCC
Organism: Ranitomeya imitator; assembly: GCF_032444005.1. NCBI lineage: Eukaryota > Metazoa > Chordata > Amphibia > Anura > Dendrobatidae > Ranitomeya > Ranitomeya imitator. Next base: position 168,389,110 of record NC_091284.1, read on the forward strand.
AATACAGCCTGCTGACGTATGCCAGTAGCTGCCCCATAATGGGAGACCTGGTGTGCAACAGTGGCAGGTGCGGATGGAGTGTTTGTGCGACTGCGGTCTGTGGACGAGCTCTTGCTTCTGCAGGAGGACGAGGAGGAGGAGGAGGAGGGGGTGCGAACGGCTACAGACAACTGTTTACTAGACCGTGGGCTAGGCAGAACTGTCCCAAACTTGCTGTCCCCTGTGGACCCTGAATCCACCACATTTACCCAGTGTGCCGTGATGGACACGTAACGTCCCTGGCCATGCCTACTGGTCCATGCATCTGTTGTCAGGTGCACCTTTGTGCTCACAGATTGCCTGAGTGCATGGACGATGCGCTCTTTAACATGCTGGTGGAGGGCTGGGATGGCTTTTCTGGAAAAAAAGTGTCGACTGGGTAGCTCGTAGCGTGGTACAGCGTAGTCCATCAGGTCTTTGAAAGCTTCGCTTTCAACTAACCGGTAGGGCATCATCTCTAACGAGATTAGTCTAGCTATGTGGGCGTTCAAACCCTGTGTACGCGGATGCGAGGCTAAGTATTTCCTTTTTCTAACCATAGTCTCATGTAGGGTGAGCTGGACTGGAGAGCTGGAGATCGTGGAACTAGCGGGGGTGCCGGTGGACATGGCAGACTGAGAGACGGTGGGAGATGGTATTGTTGCCGCCGGTGCCCTAGATGCAGTGTTTCCTACTACGAAACTGGTGATTCCCTGACCCTGACTGCTTTGGCCTGGCAAAGATACCTGCACAGATACAGCAGGTGGTGCGCTAAATGGTGGTCCTACACTGCCGGAAGGGATGTTGCGTTGATGACTAGCTTCATTGGCCGAGGGTGCAACAACCTTAAGGGACGTTTGGTAGTTAGTCCAAGCTTTCAAATGCATGGTGGTTAAATGTCTATGCATGCAACTAGTATTGAGACTTTTCAGATTCTGACCTCTGCTTAAGGAAGTAGAACATTTTTGACAGATGACTTTGCGCTGATCAATTGGATGTTGTTTAAAAAAATGCCAGACTGCACTCTTTCTAGCATCGGATACCTTTTCAGGCATTGCAGACTGAGCTTTAACCGGATGGCCACGCTGTCCTCCACCAGGTTTTGGCTTTGCCACGCGTTTTGGGCAAGATACGGGCCCGGCAGATGGAACCTGTGGCGATGTTGATGCCTGCTGCGGCCCCTCCTCCTCCTCTGCTTCAGAACTGCTGCCGCCTGCACCCTGTTCCCCCAATGGCTGCCAATCGGGGTCAAGAACTGGGTCATCTAATAACTCTTCTTGTACCTCCTGCGCAACTTCGTCTGTGTCACCGTGTCGTTCGGTGGTATAGCGTTCGTGATGGGGCAACATAGTCTCATCAGGGTCTGATTCTTGATCAGCACCCTGCGAGGGCAATGTTGTGGTCTGAGTCAAAGGACCAGCATAGTAGTCTGGCTGTGGCTGTGCGTCAGTGCACTCCATGTCAGATTCAATTTGTAATGGGCATGGACTGTTAACTGCTTCACTTTCTAAGCCAGGGACGGTATGTGTAAAGAGCTCCATGGAGTAACCCGTTGTGTCGCCTGCTGCATTCTTCTCTGTTGTTGTTTTTGCTGAAGAGGACAAGGAAGTGACTTGTCCCTGACCGTGAACATCCACTAACGACGCGCTGCTTTTACTTTTACCAGTTTCACGAGATGAGGCAAAAGAGCTAGAGGCTGAGTCAGCAAGATAAGCCAAAACTTGCTCTTGCTGCTCCGGCTTTAAAAGCGGTTTTCCTAATCCCAGAAAAGGGAGCGTTCGAGGCCTTGTGTAGCCGGACGACGAACCTGGCTCCACAGCTCCAGACTTAGGTGCAATATTTTTTCCCCCACGACCACCTGATGCTCCACCACTACCACTACCCTCATTACCAGCTGACAATGAACGCCCCCGGCCACGACCTCTTCCACTAGACTTCCTCATTGTTTTAAAAACGTAACCAAACTAACGTTATTTGTTGCAGTCACACAACTTACACGGTGAGCTATAACTTCAGTATGATTTAGCTACCCCTTTACAGGTTGGTGAGACCACAGCGAAAATCAGGCCCAATGTTACACACTCTTTTTTTGGTGGCTGCAAATTAGAGAGATGCCCCACACGCAGGACTGTCACTGAAGCACAAATGTTAATATTAATGTCACACTATTATTTTTTTTTTATTTTTATTTTTTTCAGGAACACTTTAGAAACCCCCCAAAAAAAAAAAAATAGATTTTTGCAGGGAGAATTTAGAAAACAAATGTAACAAACTATATGCTTTCTATGGGCCACTGAGTGAGAGATGACGCACACAGGAATCAGGAGTGGCACACAAGCCCAGAGGCCAATATTTTTCTACCAATGATTGATGGAGTTATTTTCTCTGGTAGATTTTGGAACCCAAATCAAGGAAAAAAAATGTAGGCTTTCTATGGACCACAATTGGAGAGAGAGAGAGAGAGAGAGAGATGGCACACCCAGGAGTCAAGACTGGCACACAAGCAGAAAGGCCAATATTAATCTCCCACTGTTTTTTTTTTGTTTTTTTTTTTTTTTTTTTTTTTCAGGGAGACTTTAGAAAAAAAAATAATAAAAAAAATATGATTTTATCAGGAAGAATTTAGAAACCAAATAAAATAAAATGATTTTTTCAGGGAGAATTTATAAAACAAATAAAAACAAAAATAGGCGTTCTATGGCCCACTGACTGAGAGATGACGCACACAGGAGTCAGGAGTGGCACACAAACCCAGAGGCCAATATTTTTCTACCAATGATTGATGTAGTTATTTTCTCTGGTAGATTTTAGAACCCAAATCAAGGAAAAAAAATATAGGCTTTCTATGGACCACAATTGGAGAGAGAGAGAGAGAGAGAGAGAGAGAGAGAGAGAGAGAGAGAGAGAGAGAGAGAGAGAGATGGCACACCCAGGAGTCAAGACTGGCACACAAGCAGAAAGGCCAATATTAATCTCCCACTGTTTTTTTTGGTTGTTTTTTTTTTTTTTTTTTTCAGGGAAACTTTAGAAAAAAAAATAATAAAAAAAATATGATTTTATCAGGAAGAATTTAGAAACCAAATAAAATAAAATGATTTTTTCAGGGAGAATTTATAAAACAAATAAAACCAAAAATAGGCGTTCTATGGCCCACTGACTGAGAGATGACGCACCCAGGAGTCAAGACTGGCACACAAGCAGAAAGGCCAATATTAATCTCCCACTGTTTTTTTTTTTTTTTTTCAGGGAGACTTTAGAAAAAAAAATAATAAAAAAAATATGATTTTATCAGGAAGAATTTAGAAACCAAATAAAATAAAATGATTTTTTCAGGGAGAATTTAGAAAACAAATAAAACCAAAAATAGGCGTTCTATGGCCCACTGACTGAGAGATGACGCACACAGGAGTCAGGAGTGGCACACAAACCCAGAGGCCAATATTTTTCTACCAATGATTGATGTAGTTATTTTCTCTGGTAGATTTTAGAACCCAAATCAAGGAAAAAAAATATAGGCTTTCTATGGACCACAATTGGAGAGAGAGAGAGAGAGAGAGAGAGAGAGAGAGAGATGGCACACCCAGGAGTCAAGACTGGCACACAAGCAGAAAGGCCAATATTAATCTCCCACTGTTTTTTTGGTTGTTTTTTTTTTTTTTTTTTCAGGGAGACTTTAGAAATAAAAATAATAAAAAAAATATGATTTTATCAGGAAGAATTTAGAAACCAAATAAAATAAAATGATTTTTTCAGGGAGAATTTAGAAAACAAATAAAACCAAAAATATGCGTTCTATGGCCCACTGACTGAGAGAGAGAGAGAGATGGAACGCTTAGTACTGGCACACAAGCCCAAAGGGCAATATTAATCTCCCTTTTTTTTTCCAGGGAGAATTTCTGAAACCCAAAAAAAAAATAAAATAGGCTTTCTATGGCCCACTATTTGTGAGAGAGATGGGACGCTCAGGACTGGCACAGATGGCACGCTCAGGACTGGCACAGAAGCCCAGAGGCCAATATTAATCTCCCTTTTTTTCTGGGAGAATTTATAAAACCAAAAAAATATTTAAATAGGCTTTCTATGGCCCACTATTTGTGAGAGAGATGGCACGCTCAGGACTGGCACAGATGGCACGCTCACAACTGGCACACAAGCCCAGAGGCCAATATTAATCTCCCTTTTTTCAGGGAGAATTTCTAAAACCCAAAAAAAAAATAAAATAGGCTTTCTATGGCCCACTATTTGTGAGAGAGATGGGACGCTCAGGACTGGCACAGAAGCCCAGAGGCCAATATTAATCTCCCTTTTTTTCTGGGAGAATTTATAAAACCAAAAAAATATTTAAATAGGCTTTCTATGGCCCACTATTTGTGAGAGAGATGGCACGCTCAGGACTGGCACAGATGGCACGCTCACAACTGGCACACAAGCCCAGAGGCCAATATTAATCTCCCTTTTTTCAGGGAAAATTGATAAAACAAAAAAAAAAATTAAATAGGCTTTCTATGGCCCACTATTTGTGAGAGAGATGGCACGCTCAGGGCTGGCTGGCACAGATGGCACGCTCAGGACTGGCACACAAGCCCAGAGGCCAATATTAATCTCCCTTTTTTTCTGGGAGAATTTATAAAACCAAAAAAATATTTAAATAGGCTTTCTATGGCCCACTATTTGTGAGAGAGATGGCACGCTCAGGACTGGCACAGATGGCACGCTCACAACTGGCACACAAGCCCAGAGGCCAATATTAATCTCCCTTTTTTCAGGGAAAATTTATAAAACAAAAAAAAAAATTAAATAGGCTTTCTATGGCCCACTATTTGTGAGAGAGATGGCACGCTCAGGGCTGGCACAGATGGCACGCTCAGGACTGGCACACAAGCCCAGAGGCCAATATTAATCTCCCTTTTTTTCAGGGAGAATTTATAAAACCAAAAAAAAAAATAAATAGGCTTTCTATGGCCCACTATTTGTGAGAGAGATGGCACACTCAGGACTGGCACACAAGCCCAAAGGCCAATATTAATCTCCCACTGTATTTTTATCAGGGAGAATTTATACACCCCACAAAAAAAAATACAGAAAAATGAAAAGGCTTTCTATGGCCCACTATGTGAGAGAGATGGCACACACAGGGATGGCACTCTAGCAGAAATGCCAAATTGCCAATCTTAATCTCCCACCAAAAAAAAAAAAAAAAAAAAAAAACAGGGAATGTCCTACAATTACTATCTCCCTGCCTGCAGTAATCTCAGCCAGGTATGGCAGGCAGCTACTATCTCCCTGCCTGCAGTAATCTCAGCCAGGTATGGCAGGCAGCAATAAGGAGTGGACTGATGCACAAATGAAATAAAAAGTGTGGACAAACAAAAAAGATAGCTGTGCAGAAAGGAAGGAACAAGAGGATTTGTGCTTTGAAAAAAGCAGTTGGTTTGCACAGCGGCGTACACACAGCAATGCAGCTATCAGGGAGCCTTCTAGGGCAGCCCAATGAGCTACAGCGCTGAGGGGAAAAAAAAAAAAAAAAAAAATTCCACTGTCCCTGCACACCGAGGGTGGTGTTGGACAGTGCAAATCGCTGCAGCACAAGCGGTTTTGTGGTTAATGGACCCTGCCTAACGCTATCCCTGCTTCTGACAAAGCGGCAGCAACCTCTCCCTAAGCTCAGATCAGCAGCAGTAAGATGGCGGTCGGCGGGAACGCCTCTTTATAGCCCCTGTGACGTCGCAGACAGCAAGCCAATCACTGCAATGCCCTTCTCTAAGATGGTGGGGACCAGGACCTATGTCATCACGCTGCCCACACTCTGCGTTTACCTTCATTGGCTGAGAAATGGCGCTTTTCGCGTCATTGAAACGCGACTTTGGCGCGAAAGTCGCGTACCGCATGGCCGACCCCGCACAGGGGTCGGATCGGGTTTCATGAAACCCCGACTTAGCCAAAAGTCGGCGACTTTTGAAAATGTTCGACCCGTTTCGCTCAACCCTAGTCCTCACCCTTTTCCCCTCCGAGACCTATTAGTGATACTGCTCTTCAGTGGACATGCAGAGGTTTTGATGCACCCTTGCCGCGGCTAAGAGTTTGGTGCACTGCTACACCCCATAATTTTGCATATTGAGGTCCTTTCCCTGCTTCTGATTGACAGTGAACACTTTCCAGAGTGCACAGACACTGCCTGAGTGAACAGACACTGCCTATGTGCACAGACACTGCCTATGTGCACAGACACTGCCTATGTGCACAGACACTGCCTATGTGCACAGACACTGCCTAGCCCAACCACATGCACAGCATCAATGCCGGCGTGCACAGCGTGGGCAGGTGCGTTCTCCTCCCTAACTCATCTCTGCTGTACAATGGTTTCCGATTAAAGCACTTACTATATGGAGTAAGGTTAACTTTATTAAACAATCGAGCGCTGTTAATCAGAAGAGGAGGAAGGCACTCAAGATACAAAATGAGCAGGCGTAACGGTGCACTGACCTCTTGGCTATACCAAACGTTGTACCAAAGCCCCCCAATTTCAGGTGAATTAAAAGTAATTCCCTCAGGCACTGTACCAATAGCATGTACACTGCTAGTATGATTTGTACAGGAACCAAGTCCCCTATATCACTGGCTAGAATCATTGAAAACTGATCTTGATGTGACGTAATCCCTGTAACTTCACAATAGAGTAACGCCTCAAAAAACAGAAATATAGTGTAAATTTCAAAATCTATAGGACAAAAAAATAATGCAACAGTCATTGAGCATTGGAAAAAGATTCAAAAAAATTGTTCAATTCCGTCATAGTAATCATGTAAATATCAAAATGGTCAGAGATTGGCTGCAGTGGTCACACGTAATTGCTAAAAGAACACAGACGGGGAGGACCTAGGAAGGATTCGCTCCGGCATAGCAGGGGATTGGTAAAACGAGGTTTAGGCATTAAAAAAAAAAAAAAATTATGGGGATGGACAAACCAAGAAATGTTCCTACAAGACCGACTAATTTCCAATTTAGGGTACCGTCACACAGTGCAATTTTGATCGCTACGACGGCACGATTCGTGACGTTCGAGCGATATAGTTACGATATCGCAGTGTCTGACACGTTCCTGCGATCAGGGACCCCGCTGAGAATCGTACGTCGTAGCAGATCGTTTGAAACTTTCTTTCGTCGTCTAGTGTCCCGCTGTGGCGGCATGATCGCATGGTGTAACAGATATCGTATACGATGTGCGCATAGTAACCAACGGCTTCTACATCGCACATACATCATGAAATTATCGCTCCAGCGTCGTACATTGCAAAGTGTGACAGCAGTCTACGACGCTGGAGCGATATTGTTACGATGCTGGAGCGTCACGGATCGTACCGTTGTAGCGATGAAAATTGCACTGTGTGACGGTACCCTTAGTTGACAGATCAGAATTAGACAAGTGCTCCAAATATTTAGAAAATCTGGCTCTTCATTGCTTTGCACGCTATATCAGAATAGTGGTCCATCTGCTGCCTCAGTCATGCCCCGTACAGTCCTGAGGAACGCTCAGAGCCGTAGGGTGCACGGCAAGATAACACAGATGACCTTTTCTCTATACATGAAATTGGATCAGCAATAACACCGTATCTGCGTGTTCTGTGGTTATTACAGGAGACAGAAAGTAAATGTTAACTCTACAATTCCCTTCCTGCAATTCTCAAGCGATACTGGCATCAATACAGCTCTATTGCAAGAACATCTTTGCAGAACTCTAGTAATTAAATATAACTTGTCACCAGATATACTGGATATCATTTTTTATATTTATTATTTTTTGCATTTAAAGGGTTCGACCATTACTTTTATTCTGATGGCCTACCCTTAGGACTCGTGGGGATGAGACACCCCAAAAACCTATTTACCGTACGTTCTCCTGCGCTGTATGGAGATCGGGTCGGTCTAGTGACCGTGGTTTGGGGCCTCTCTATCCCTTCCCCCAGCTGCTGCTTGCTGTCCTCCTTTTTAATTAACGTGGTTGACATCTTGTGGCTCGCACCTGTGCACTATGCTTTGCCCTACTGCAGGCAGAGCCGAAAACATAAGTGCACATGCACCCACAGTAGATCAAAGCATAGTGCGCAGGCGCGAGCCGTGATTCTGTCTGGCAATGTGGATAACATAAGGCGTTATTTACTTCAATTAAACAGGGAGGATGGAGAGGCCCAAAACCACACCGGACTGACCCAATTTCCATACAGCGCGGGAGCACTTAAAAAGGGTTTAGGGTGGTAAACAGGGGGAGTCAGGGGCTATATAAGCATTTATGGAGCGCAGAATAGACACGGAATAAGGTCATAATTTTAGTTCTTATATGACAAAACCAGCCACAGCTTCCGTTTAGGCTATGTGCACACATTCAGGAATGTCTGCAGAATTTTTCTGAGCAAAACCGGACTCCCTGTGCAGGAAATACGCTCGTGTTTTTTGCGCTTTTTTTGTTGATTTTTAACATTTTTTTCTGGAGCTTCCCAATGCAATATAGCGGCACAACCGCAAAAAAAACTGCAAACTTAATGAACATGCTGCGTTTTTTTCCTGTGAGTTTTTTTTTTTTTTAAGGAAAAAACGCAGCATGTGCACAAAAATTGCAGAATGCATTAAAAATGATGTGATGCTTAATGTACCGTAAGCGCTTTTTAAGCATTTTTTGCAGCGGAAAACCACTGAAAAAATGCGGAAAAAACGCGAAAAATCTTGAACGCGTGCACATAGCCTGAAAGCTGCCTTGGTGACGGCAGCAAAAGTATAAATGTCTAAAATCCTCTCCAATAAGGCACTCCTATCTATGTGCACACAAATACCACAAACTATAAAAAGTAGTGTATAATATATGTATATATACAATACCTCACAAATTAAAGAAAAATGCTGGGAAGAATCTACTTTGTCAATGAAAATGAGCAATTGATTATTAAGGACGGAGAAAAGATCCTGCACCTGCAACATTCACGAAACATCTGCACAAGAGCCAGTGCGCAGTCTTGCGGGGAAGAAAGCCATCTGTAGAGTCTGCTTAAGCTTGTGAGCACTGTACGACATGCAGCTTTGGGGGGCACCACAGTCTGCTAAACCGCAAGTTACAGGGGTTTTGCCCTTTTTTTCTTATGCAGTTCCAGGAAAGGTTTATTGCATGGCTTCACGTAACATATATAAAACCAAAAATAACAGGTTTTATAACAAGTCAATATACAGTCATTACAGGTTATGGAATTGTAAAATTGTATGCACATAAGGTCAAAAAATCTGTCACCCCCGGGACGTATGTGACCTATTAATATGGGCATGCAAATGATAGAAATGTTACACTAGTCCTACCTGTATGCCTCATATTAATGGTCTTTTTGTTGAGAAATGTTGTATTCTCTCTTCATGGTAATGATTTATTCCAGACTCCGGGGCGTGCCATGCTTGTAAGAAATCCCTGCCTCCTGTCCTCACTGTAATACTTGCCCCCTCCCATCAGGGTCAGTTACGGCCCCAGAATCCCACGCCTGCGTCCTGCACTCCCTCAGAAATACATGCCTCATACCTCCTTCTGTGGGCGCTGCACTCAGGGCTCTTTTGCACAGGCGCCGGTGAGTCACTGTGACCTCTGGTGTGTGCGCCCATAAGGTGCTCTCCCAACTTACTCCCTGCATAGTCATCAACATGTACACATGGTTCCTAGCAATGACTGTGCAGGGAGGAAGTGGGGAAAGTACTTAAAGGGACACTGTCACCTGAATTTGGAGGGAACAATCTTCAGCCATGGAGGCGGGGTTTTGGGGTTTTTGATTCACCCTTTCCTTACCCGCTGGCTGCAATATTGGATTGAAGTTCATTCTCTGTCCTCCATAGTACATGCCTGCACAAGGCAATCTTGCCTTGCGCAGGCGTGTACTATGGAGGACAGAGAATGAACTTCAATCCAATATTGCAGCCAGCGGGTAAGGAAAGGGTGAATCAAACACCCAAAAACCCCGCCTCCATGGCTGAAGATTGTTCCCTCCAAATTCAGGTGACAGTGTCCCTTTAATGGGCGCACGCCGGATATCACAGCGACAGGGTGAGGTTTTAATATTAAAGGTTAGGACCATCCCGAACTTGGGTCACATTGAAGCTGGTGGGATGGTTTTTACACTTTTACACTTTTTTTTTTTTTTTTTTTTTTTTTTTTAATCAAAAACGGTTTACCAAGTACCTAATGTTATTTTTATTCACTATTGCTTTTAATTATTCACTTTCAGCATGGTATTTTTTCATTTTGTTTCTGCCTTGCATTTTGTCTTTTATGCCTCTGTTACCTGCCTGTTAGTTCTTAGTCCGATGTCCAAAAATAATAAAAGTCCCAGAAATAAATAACCCATGTAAAGTCTAGAGCTCATACTACTTCTACATCCCGAACCTCAACATTGTTACCATTGAAGCAGCTACTGAAACAAATTCTTGGAGAATTGGTACAGGATGGTGCAGTGTTTCCGGAAGAAAGTGGACATGTTTTTCTAATCCCATATGACATCATACATTTTTAATAGTGAATTTAAAGCATTTTTTATTTTATTACACTTGCATCAAGCATCAATTATGTCCCATAGAAAAACCTTTGGAAGAAAAAAATGCCACGCCATAGTGTTTGGAGCTTTATATCTAAAACATTTGGCTGCATTTTAGCCCCCAGAAACAATTGCAAAAAAAAAAAATATTAAAACAAAATGAAAGCTATAAATATGCAAAAAGTGTGTAAAAAACTGTAGTAGATAATCCATGAAAGAAGAGCGAATTCAGATGCAATGTATTAAAGTAGTGGGAAAAAAAAGTGCTGTAGCATTTTAAAAGTGCATATAACGTGTGGCCGAGGCAGGTAAAATATTCAGAGAGGCACGCAGGCATTTCAAGCATGTCCATGCAAGCATGAAAGGTTTTGGCACGGCCCCATCAATGGTTCAACCTCACTTGCACTGCCAGTTGCTTTACACTAAGGAATGTTACCGTCTCCTTCGGAATATAAACTAGAAAATTGATAGGCCGACAAATGGCATTCAGACAAAACAAGAAAACTTTTCATGGGAAATCCACGGCCGTGCCACAGGTAACATAATACATGGGGCACACATCCCAAGTGTGGATATTACGTGTGTTCATGGGAAAAATATGCAGGAAGGAATCAAACAAAAATGTAAAAAACAGAACCATTAACATCTGAGATCGTTATTTGCAGAGGCAGACATTTAACCCATTGATCAACTTCAACCCTGCATAAATTTATACCTGTAAAAAAAAAAAAAAATGACTTGAAGTACAAGGAAGACTGTGCCTCGCCTTCAAGGGAACCTGTCACCCCCCCAGGTCCCTTTGTAACTAAAAGAGCCACCTTGTGCAGCACTAATAGTGCATTCTGACAAGGTGGCTCTTTCAGTTCTTGTTCCTGCCACTACTGAAAGAATCGTTTTTGAAATTTGTCCCACAGGGGCAGGTCTTTCCCCCTAAGGCTACTTTCACACTAGCGTCGGTACGGGGACGTCGCCATGCGTCGGCCCGACGTACCGACGCAAACTGCGAAAATAATGAACAATGGGGGTAGCGGATGCAGTTTTACAACGCATCCGCTGCCCCATTGTAAGGTCCGGGGAGGAGGGGGAGGAGTTCCGGCCGCACATGCATGGTCGGAAATGGCGGACTCGACGCACAAAAAACGTTACATGTAACTTTTTTGTGCCGACTGTGCGCCAAAACACAACGCATCCGTCGCACGACGGATGTGTAGTGTGGCAATGCGTCGCTAATGCAAGTCTATGGAGAGAAAAAAACGCATCCTGCGGGCACATTTGCAGGATGAGGTTTTTCTCCAAAACGACGCATTGCGACGTACAGCAAACAACGCTAGTGTGAAAGTAGCCGTATCCAGACGCACCACAGCCGTCACTCATGGCCGGGTGCCGCCTCCTCTTCCTTCATTAGCGTCCTCGGCGATTGCGCTGTAAGTTAAGGGCAGCGCAACTGCGCAGATGCCGGGAATGCTAATGAAGGAAAAGGAGGCGGCGTCCGGCGCACAGAGGCCATGAGTGACGGCTGTGAGGCGTCTGTTTTAGGGGGGGAAAGACCAGCATTTCTACTTCATTTTTATTTAGCGCTTTTATCATCTTTACAAGTGGGCGTGGCTCACAGGGTAACAATTCAGAACAGTCCAAACACACGCCCCAAGAGATTCCAGTGAGCCATGCCTCTTTGGCAAAGACCATAAAAATTAGCACTAAATAAAAAAGGCCTACACCTCAGGCGCTGTATGGTGGCTAAAAAAAAAAACAAAAAAAACAAAATTAGAGCAAAAACTTGCTACAAAAGGTGACAGATCCTCTTTAAGGCCAAAAAACAGACGTCAAAACCAAGAAATAGGGGTGTAGCTTTCATTAAGACCTGAGGCCAGGGCACCATGCTAAACCTGTCGTATGATAGGTCCCATATAGATTTCCTTTAGATATTGCTGTAATCTGTTCACGTTACTCCTGTGCCTTGAATTAGGCCGTATGCCGATGTCCAGAAGAGATGTAACGGAGCTTCAGCAATGGCTAATCACATACCTCATAGAAGCTAAATATTTAGAAAGGCAAAGAAGCAAAAAGTATTCATCGTAGCGCATTACTTTTATAGACTGTCCATAATAAAGGCGTCAATCAAACCTAGAGGTGAAGAAAACAGTTGTGGTTCACTCAGCAAAACCGATTAGGTGGGAGGTTGTCAGCGGCTGCCGGAGACAGATCCTCTCAGCATTTCAGATTCTTTAGAGGAAACGCATGTCACAGCTTATTAACAACTAACACTATACATGCTGCCAAGGGCTCGGACATCGTAATTACCTGACCCTCTGGTTTGTTAGCACTAATTGATGATTATTTTTCCATCCACATTGGTTTCCTGGTGAAGAGCAGCTGCGGTAATGTCAGCAGGCTTTTTGGGGTATTCCTCAAATGCAGTGGTAAGAACCTACCAAAAGGGTCCAGTGAACCAGCGACTGGCCAGTAAGGATCATTGATGGATTATGTAACGAATTGAAGCCCCCTGATCTGATCAAAGGGGGCTACCAGAGCACAAACTGCTGACTATGATGGAAAGGTGTCACAACACAATACACCACTGCTTACTAGGTGTGTAGCAGAACAGGGAGAGACGCCATGTTGAAGACTTGCCAATGCTGAAAGCCCATACAAAGGCTTAAATAGATTTCAGGCATCTAGGGTGAAAATTAATTTGTATTTCAGAACACCCCTTTAAAGAAAGGCCATCAGTTTTAATGTCTGCTAAATTGAGACAGAATAAGCCAAGCATCTAATACATGACAACTGGACAATATAGCAATGGAGGAAGACTGGCCTGACCATGATCATGTTGTCAGCATGGTAAATGCCCGACGCTTACATAAGGAAAAGATGGCACTAGGATGCACTACGGTAAGAAGGTAAGCTGAAGGAGCCGATGCGATACCCAAGGGATTCATTACACAAAGGATCTATCATGGGAAGATACCAATGCAAACAAATTCCAAGTTTAATCCCTAGTCCAGCCCTGGCGGGAAAAAAAAGGATATGCAGACTTCTGATGGCGCCAAGGGTTGTACCTGATGCCCCATGAAGTAGAGATTCAACCACCACTGACTTATAGGGAATCTATCACCAGGATTTTGCTATGTAACCTGAGAGCACCATAATGTAGGGGTAGGGATCCGGATTCCAGCGATGTGTCACTTACTGGGCTGTTTTGCTGTTTCAACACAATCAGTATTTTACCTGCAGGAGATTGTCACTACAGGACAACTGGCCTCGTGCCCCCTAGTCCAACCCTTCCAACAGCTCTGATTAACAGCCCGCTGTCACTATACAGCACTGTTCTGTCCATTCCAGTAAGGACAGTGTCGCTCATATTATGCATTGAAGTTTAGTACTATAGTATTTGGTTTGCTGTGATATAGCACCATCTAGTGGTGGTTAAATTTATAGTCTGTGCCTTAGTAGCAATTAGAGTGTTGCATTGTGGGATTGTACCAAGCAAGGTATGCTGGGAGAGGGAAACTCCATTATTTTCTGTGTACTTCCTGGGACACACGTGCTCATGTGCTGTGCTGGAACCATCTCACTTACTTGCCATCCTGGTTAAGTTTATCCAGTAAGATTGTTACCTCTGTTTTTGTAATATAGTGTTGTACAGAATGAGATTTACTGTATGGCAGCCAGTACATAGGAAATGTATTATCAGAGACTTACTGCATGTACAGTAGTTATATACACAAGTTGCATCATACTGTATACTTTCTCTGTTAGTTGTAAAGTGTCAGCTGTGCTATTATTTGGCCAAATACTTATGTCATTTGTATTCTTATAGTTTTACCGCATTTGCAATACCTGTTTACCAATAAACAAGTTAGACTACAGAGAACAGTCTACTTATTTGGAGGACAGAAGTGGTTTATGCTGTATGTTGGATCACACACCGTATCAACGTGTATGGAGACAGAACAAGCATACACAGACAACTGCCAATAAGTGGTGAGGATGAGGTTATACATGGCTCAACACTCCAAGCTCTCCTAAATCTGTAATAGAAAAAAACTGTGATTCTATCATAACTAGATGGTGGCCCGATTCTAACGCATCGGGTATTCTAGAAAGTGTATAGTATTATATACCACAGCCCACGCAGTATATAGCGCAGGCCACGCAGTATATAACACAGGCCACGCAGTATATAACACAGGCCACGCAGTATATAACACAGGCCACGCAGTATATAACACAGGCCACGCAGTATATAACACAGGCCACGCAGTATATAGCAATGCGGGCACCATATCCCTGTTAAAAAAAAGAATTAAAAAAAATAGTTATATACTCACCTTTTGGCGGCCCCTGGATGCAGCCCAGGTCTTTAGCAATGCTCCTCGCGATGCTCCGTTCCCAGTAATGCATTGCGGCAATAACACATGATGATGATGCGGTCTCCCTAGACCGCTACGTCATTTCCGGTCATTGCCGCAATGGTTTCTTGGGATCAGAGTGTCGCGAGGAGCGGGAAAGGCGCCAGAAGGTGAGAATACAATGATTTTTTATTTTTTTAAATTATTTTTAACATTAGATCTTTTTTACTATTGATGCTGCATAAGCAGCATCAATAGTAAAAAGTTGGTCACACAGGGTTAATAGCGGTGTTAACGGACTGCTAAACCACTATGGGGGCATTGACTGGAGGGAAGTAGGGAGGGGGCAGTGACCAATCAGCAACGCAGGATTTCCGTGACAGACAAACAGACGAAAGTGACCCTTAGATGATTATAGATAGACTAGATGGTGGCCCGATTCTAACGCATCAGGTATTCTAGAATATGCATGTCCACGTAGTATATTGCCCAGCCACGTAGTATATTGCCCAGCCACGTAGTATATTGCCCAGCCACGTAGTATATTGCCCAGCCACGTAGTATATTGCACAGCCACGTAGTATATTGCACAGCCACGTAGTATATTGCACAGCCACGTAGTATATAACACAGAGTCACGTAGTTTATAGCACAGCGAGGTAGTATATTGTCCAGCCACGTAGTATACAGCACAGAGCCACGTAGTATATTGCCCAATGACGTAGTATATTGCCCAGCCACGTAGTATACAGCACAGAGCAACGTAGTATATTGCCCAGCCTTGCAGTATACAGCAGAGCCACGTAGGATATTGCCCAGTGACGTACTATATTACCGAGCCACGTATGTCAGGTTAAAAAAAATAAAAAATAAACATACTCACCTAACGATCCGAGGGCCCCTTGTAGTTGAACATACTCACCATTCTGGTCGCTGCTCCTCAGCGTCCCGTCTCTCCGCTTCCTGGGATCCAACGGCGCTGTGCAGATGGGCGCGCGGCTGCCGCCATCTTGCGTTCCCAGGATGCTATGCGAAATTACCCATATGACTTAGCGGTCTCGCGAGACCGCTAGGTCTTATGGGTAATTTCGCAAAGCATCGCTGGGAAAGGAAGATGGCAGCAGGCGCGAGCGGCTGAGCGGACAACGGAGGGTGAGTATAGCAGGTTTTTTGTTTTTTTATTATTTTTAACATTACTTTCTTTTACTATTGATGCCGCATAGGCAGCATCAATAGTAAAAGGTTGGGGACACACAGGGTTAATAGCGGCAGTAACTGAATGCGTTACCGCCGGCATTAACCCTGTGTTAGCGGTGACCGGAGGGGAGTATGGAGCGGAGCGCCGGGGACACTGACTGCGGGGAGCGGAGCGCCGGCCACTGACTGCGGGGAGTATAGAGCGGCCATTTTCTTCCGGACTGTGCCCGTCGCTGATTGGTCGTGGCTGTTTTGCGGCGACCAATCAGCGACTTGGATTTCCATGATAGACAGAGGCCACCACCAATGAATATCCGTGACAGAAGGACAGACAGACAGACGGAAGTACCCCTTAGACAATTATGTATATAGATTGTTGCACCCATTAAACTACGGTAAGTAACACATCACTGGAATCAGGGTCTCTGTCCCTACCTCATGCAGTTTACAGATTACGTTTCAAAACCCTGCAGACAGAATTGCTTAAAAGCCATAATAATCCTTTATAGTCATAGTCACCACAACATAGCTACTGTTTTAATATATTCATGATATAGAAAGAAAAGTATACTGACCATGTGCGGATACGGGTACTGGAGGATATGACATACGTCTGCCCCCTGACCCAGTTACTGTGCTTCACTCAATGAGCACCCTGTTATAGGACACCAGCGACTGTCACATCCATCAATAACCTGCGCCGTACCACACCTCCCAAACCACAGATGTGGAGCTTTCTGACCTCTCTTGTCAAAGGAATCATAGAAATGTGTGTGGGATCCCAAGCAGCACCATGTTTGTTCCCCTGTGTCCATGCATAATAGTTATATAGCATTCTAATAGCCGGGCGCATTAGCCCCACAATAGGCCATTCTGCTATCTGATACCAGCGTAGAAAGGAGCTATTGGGTGCCAAAAAGGGCCACAAGACGGCTTCTTGGTGACGGCATACGCTGCATTCACATTCAGACTGCCACAGATCTGGAAGTCTTATGCGCTGGCAGTAATTTAATAGGCATACAGGAGAGGAACATAATGGGATAGCGGGGCTTGGCATTTACAAGGAAATGTGAGAACCTCAGTCTATATATGTGGGAGCCGAGATTAAAAAAATAAACCGTCAAGAATGGCAAAATAAATATACTGCAATACACATGATGTGTGTTTGATGACAGCTGCTAAAAACATACCGCTTAATTTGTTTCAGCAGGGCATATGCTATGTTCAGTGTTTCCTTGCCGCCTAAACTAATATTATTCTGCACTTCATCACAACGCAGTAAGACTCTGACCCAAAAACATGCTGTAATTGGGCTCCTGCCCAATGCGTGGAGATACCAAGGATTAGTGCCACCATGTACAAATATCACACTACAGGGTGTAAAAGCACTGCAGTGTTCATGCTCCTGGAATTTGGGGCCCTAATGCTTTCCTATAGAATAATCTTCCCTACTACCTATCTGTCTGTTGTTATCACAAAATGCAACCTTTGTATTATACAGATGAGTGCTATCCGTGTAAAGATCGGAACGCACACCGACCAACGTAACAATACGATATTATTTATTATGCTTTGGTTATATAGCGCTATCTTATTCCGCAGCGCTTTACATACATTATCATAGCTGTCCCCAATGGGGCGCACAATATGAGTTCCCTATGAGAATACCTTTGGAGTGTGGGAAGAAACCGAACATACAAACTCCTAGAAGATGTTGTCCTTGGTGGGATTTGAACGAACCCAGGACGCCAGCGCTGCAAGGCTGCAGTGCTAACCACTGAGCCACCATACAGTGCTAACCACTGAGCCACCATACAGTGCTAACCACTGAGCCACCATACAGTGCTAACCACTGAGCCACCATACAGTGCTAACCACTGAGCCACCATACAGTGCTAACCACTGAGCCACCATACAGTGCTAACCACTGAGCCACCGTGCTAACCACTGAGCCACCGTGCTGATGACAATTCTTCATACAGACCAAGTGTGAAAAGAATATCCAAGTATTGGATGAGCATCACCTATACATGTTTGTGGAAAAAAATAAACGGATCCCGTACAGATCATATGTGTAGCATGCAATGTTTATGGACGCATTGCCATTAGTAACAAAGCAAATTGTATTTAATCATCTACATTTTAAAAAGTTGAAATATAAAAATGGAAAATGGATGACAATATGGCTGAAAATCAGTCGAGTTTCCAGGATAGAGCTCAGATGATTCTCCATAAGCCCCTCTGACCCCAACCTAAAAGAATGTCACTTTTCATTAACTAAGAACATTTGGTTAGGTATTGCAGTTTGGAAAGTGCTCAAACAGAAATGGATCTTTGGTCTTTTCTGACCAATAATCAAAATATAGAGTTTCATCCAGAAAACTCTAGACGATTTTTTTTTCCAATTCTCAACAGATTTTCATTCATGTGCCATCATTGTGTCCATTTTTTACATCCATGTGCGATCCGGTCTCCTACAAGTACATTAACCCCTTCACCCCCCTGGATGTATAGGTACGTTAAAAGTAGTGTCCAAGTCTTTCAGGAGGGCTCCGACGCTGAGCCCGCATCTTTCCCCGCACATGACAGCTGCTGATCCTAAGACCTGATATGAGTAGCACCGGCGATCGGATAATGGCAGCTTCAAGTCTCCTATGGAGACTATTTAAGCAAGTAAGAAAAAAAAAAAAAAAAGGTTAAAAACATAACAAAAAAAAAAAAAAAAAATTTCAAACCACCCCATTTTTACACCATTGAAAATAAAACAGAATAATAATAAAAAAAATACACATATTTGGTATCTCTGCATTCAAAAATGTCTGATATATAAAATTATAAAGTAAATCAGATCGATAAACAGGGGAACAAGGAAAAAAATTGAAACACCAGAATTATTTTTTTTAGCCGCCACAACATTGCAATAAAATGAAATAACGGGTGCAAACATTGTATCTACTCCAAAGTAGTAGCAATAAAAACGTCAGCTAGGGGTACAACAAAAAAAAAAAAAAAAAAAACTGACAGCACCAAATCACCAAAAAATGAGATGCTGCGGGTCTCAAAAAATGGAGAGCAAATTTTTTTTTCTTCCAAACTTTGGATTTTTTTTTTTCACTACGTAAATGAAGAACCTATACATTCTTGGTATCTGCGCACTTGTATTGACCTGGAGAATCATATTACTAGGTCAGATTTAGCATTTAATGAACATGGTATATAAAAAAAAAAAAACTCAAAACAATTGTGGAATTATACCTTTTGTGCAATTTCACAGCACTTGAGATTTTTTTTCCTGTTTTTCAGTGCACTATTTGGTAAAATCAATGGCATCATTCAAAAGTATAACTTGTCCTGCAAAAAACAAGCCCTCATATGGCCATATTGACAGAAAAAGAAAAAAAGTTATGTCTCTGGGAAGAAGGGGAGCAAAACGAAAGTCCAAAAATGGAAAGTCGCAAAGTGAAGGGGTTAAAAACACGTACATGATCACATACGGTTTCGTAGGTTTATAACAGAAATCTCGCCGTTAAAAAAAAAAAAAAAAATTGGTTGTCACTGATGTTCAGTGTGGAATCCAACATTTTTCTCGCACCCAAAGAGTTGTATGCATGAGTCTCCTCCGAGACTCAGATGAAAGTCGTCCATGCTGCGATTTTTCTCTCACAGACATTTGAACTAAGAAAAAAAATCATTCATATAAAAACCGCACTCTTGAATAACAAGGGCAAGATACATCCGATTTTTGTGCTCGTCTGCATAGGCCCTTAATATCGGCCAATCATCTGATATGGGTGCATGAGTCAATGGTGAAAAGGCCATTTCTTCTATGCCAAGGTACTAGGAAAGCAGCATTTCATTGTGCAACCCTAGCCCCCCAGACTCCTGTCAGTGATCGGTGGGACACAGCTGGATCTTCTGGTGTCCAGTAGTCAGAATTACCTCATAACACAATGGTATGTATAATGGTCTTCAATGTGAAAATGATGCTGTAGAGCTGGATTCAGGTGGACGTCATACTTACTCTGACTAGTGAAATGCTTGAGAACAATTGTGGATATTAATCCTATGACTTATTATTCACCCAAATTCTTCCTGCTTTCATTGGATTCCAGATGCACTTTGCAGATTGTATAAATTCTTAAGTAATTCACTACTGATTGATTCAATAACTCAGCACGGCACAAAGAGGTTCTTGACAAGTGGACTCCTGAAAGTCTCACCACAAGATCAACATCATGCAAATAACCTAGAACAGTTGGAAAAGTACACCGAGGCTGAAGGGGACCAGGCTTACAATAGTCATCCATTATGCAGCCTGTATGCGGCCTCCCGACAGCAGTAAAGCTCAGATACACCCAGCAATATCACAAGACATATTTTATATCGATGATATCGCCTGCGGCACTGGAAATCCTTCGGCAGCCTCTTTCTCTGCACACAGCAGAATCTTTAGGCCGTCGTTGGTCTGCTGACACGCTCCCTGGGTTAGTAAGAAAACATCCCATTGCAATTCGCCACTGACCGCCTAACACTGTTCCCCAGTCACAGGTCACTAGCGACAGGGTATATGTTGATGACGTCTATAATAAAATCCACAACCACATTTTTCTTATAATTGTTGTACATGGGATTAGTTTACACATTTTAACTCTTTAATGCAATCCAACCATGTCAGATCCTAGAGGTATCATTGTGTTCAGGACAGAACCAGCTTTACCGCTTCTTTAAAAATTACGGAGATGCTGAGCATTTCCACTGAAACCTAAACATGCCCGCAACTATGACGTAGACTTAGAGGAGTGGCGCCCTGAGACCGACGACTGTGACGGACGGCATTGCTTTGTTTATTTAAGGTATTTGTGCCTCAGAAGCCATCACAGATACATATGAGCAGCAGATATGAACCTCTAAAGGCCCCTCTGCACCAGCCAATAATCGGCTAAACAAACATTCATAAGAACGCTCATGGCCGGGAATTGGCCTGTGCAAACATGGCAGCAATCAGCCAACAAACAAGCCAAACCCTCATTAGTAGTCTAGTCAGGTTGTTTTGGGGGGCAAACAGATGTGCTGACAATAAGGGGCCTGTGCAATCGTATTAAATAGAAATCTGTTTCTACAAACCCACCATTACCTAAACTTCCAAACAAGAAAATTCAGCCGAAAAAGGACTCTCCTTAGCAAGTCATTGACTCAAATGCACATGAGGGTCAGTGATGGCGTCAAGTGTCTAAAGTCATTCTTTGCAATGCATTATGACTGGCAGTTTATGGTGGTACCACCGATTTGGGCTGGACAACACAATGTCAATTTGTATCCTAAAGACGTCACCTGAATCTGGTGGCAAGTTGGCCGTTAATGAAAAAAATAAATTATGGCAGCATTTTGATTCCCCTGAGCTCCCAGTTACGGGAAGGCAGTCACGTGACCGCATGTAGTATTGGCATAATATTGGTCATGGGCCGACTATACTCCGACACTTCGCTCAATAGAAGAAAAATTCTCATACATGTGGTCATGCGATCACCAGCTCACACCGGGAATGCTGCACTACCATTGACGGCAGACATTTGTCCCAAGCCCAGACAAACCCACTCAACATTTGTCTTTTATATACTATGCAGACCTAGAAAAGAAAAGTGAGATTACTGCCCGTTTTCTGCCGAGATAGCAACTGTGCATGAAACGAGCCTTCGTGATCATGACTCATTGTTGGTAAATCATATGTATGTTTTGGTGACTTTCCAAGCGCTGCACGTGATTTTAGGACATTTCCCCGTCACTTTTAGGCACAGTGTTTTATGGGAAACAGAAAACAATTCTGGCGCCAAACCTGACACGTTGTGCCCATGGTATTTTGTAAGGAAATTAAAATGTAGCAGGAACAGTGAGGCGGTATCCATCAAAGCCAACATGCATTTCACAGATGTAAAGAAAAATGCTTTCTCTCGCCGATATGAAATCATTATGAAAAGTAACGTTCAGCTAAAGCCTTAATGTAGCTTGTACAATTTATGCTCGCCACTTCAGCTAAGAGGATTTAGCGACTTTCATGTTTAAATAAGCATTACATGATGAAAGCCAGGCAGTGTTAGTATGCAGAGCCCTAAGATGGATGGCAGATGGCACTGTAGGTCATAAGAGCTCCTAAAGGTTTATGTTGGCTCATCAGAATATTAGAACGATGGGCACAGATTGATGAGAAACCCTGCACAAGAAAAATCAGGCCGCCTGTATTAAGACAAAGCCTACTTAGCATTTGCAGGGTTGCGCACCGTCCAGAAATTTCAGGACAGTCAGTAAAAATAGGGCACTTTTTGTTCAGTCTTTGATAAAAAATTAAGGAGTCAGTGATATTTTGAAATTGAAGAATTGTATGCAAATTATTTTGACTGTAATTATCATTATTTTACAATTTACAGTGACTGCAGATGTCTCATATCAGAATTATGGGCTGCAGACATGGATCACTTATAATAAGGCATATAAGGGCTCAATCAGAGATCTGGGACAACTGGTCCAAGCACGGACCACTAATAGATGAACTGGCCGTGACTCTCCCATCCCGAGAGTGACAGCTTCAAGCTAATCCGTACATTGCACGGACATCTGAATGAGCCTTAACACTATTCAGACTATCCCTATGATAACAGATACAACTATAGGCCACAAACCAGCATGGCCCACGAATTTCCATTGTATTAAAGTCTACATTGTGAGATATGTGTTTGCTTTGAGTTTCCTACTAAAACAAGCCTGGGGAAAAGAACACAATAGAAGTTTAGAGACTCTTTTCCGCCATGCCAATCGGAGAATTAGCTCTGGAGAATGGGTTTGCTCCAGTTGGTTTTCTGGAAGTTGTGACCTGCTGGATTGGATTGATCCAGTGTTTGCTAGTCGATCTGGAAGTGACAACTCAATGTACGTCTACGAGAGCCAGAACATGACTCTCATACTTACATTATGAGCTTTGACCGTTATCCTTGAGGTCACAAGATGACATAAGGGGACCAGAGTGGCGCTGAGAAAAGCTGAAGACAGCGGATGGCGAGTATAAGACTAACAGCAGAGAACTTATATCAGTGGCACCACTCCTGTGCTGAAACTTTAAAAAAAAAAAAAAAAAAAATGATGGAGTGATGCTTTAAAGGGAACCTGTCATCAGAAAAAAAATGCTACTAACCTGCAGATATGGGATTAATCTGTAAGTAAATAGTGTTACTAACCTGCTCGGCGCTTTGACTTAGCCGAATGCTGCAGGGAGAAAATGAACTTTATTTGAGAGACAACCACGAGACATGCAGGCGCGGAGACTCAAACATATTATATAAGCACACCGAAGGTACTCTGTTAGCACATGAGCATGGTTGGAAAACGCCTTATCCGTGCATGTTCAGAATTACGGTAATCAAAATGAAAGAAAAAAAAGCCCGCCCAAGGTTTTAATTGTTAAATTAAATGTTAAAAATGTTGAAACTTCTGGAATGAAAATAAGAGCAAAAACAGTTCATTACTTGTAATAATAAAGAAAACAACTGCATTAATTCCACAGTAAAGGTATAAATCACATAATTGCTATGAAAAACGAAAACGTAATTATGGTACTATTAAAAGTAAGAAGAAAAAAAAAAAATCTGTACCATGTTCTACAGTTGAAAACAATCGATTGCTCTCAGTAGTGTTAAATTCACATGAACTTTAAAAAAAAGTCCAACTTTCAACCAGAAAAGCGGGACGATTTTATTCTCATTTGTCATTGGTATGCAAGGCGCTATCCGTTTTTATACAGCAGACAAGATCAAATACAGTTTCCCATGCTACAGAATTGCAATGTACATGTAAAAATCAGCACCGTGTGGAATCCGATTTTCATCGCACTCACACAGACTTGAATGGGCAAGTCTAATCTGACATATTTCTATTTTTCGTATGCACATTCGGTCAGTGAAAAACAAAAATTTAAATAAAAAAAAAAAAAAAAAAAACCTTGTCTCCACTGAAAAGGTTTTTTTAATGGACAACACTCGATCGAAAATACAGTCGCCTGAACTTGGCCTTACTGAGGGCAATCCAATGATTATAGTCAATCCTATTTCCAACATTAGACCTGCCTGCAATGTCACACTTAACTACAACTAATGAAGTCAAAAGAACAGCAAAGCTTCCTAAATCAGCGTATTTACATTCTAACATGACAGAAAATATGCATTGTACACAAGGCCGCTCTTTGAACATCAGGCGTTTTACGACTTGGGGTGAGGGCTTCACCTCCACTGCAGTGTGACTCACAAATCACAGTTGTCAATTTGCTTTGAAATGGAACCTCAAGTCATTACAGCTAACTAACATTTGCTCTGGGCCGGCATCATAATTTACAACGGATGTCTCCTCTTGTAGCCACACTTCATGAGGCTACATAAACTGGTTCAGCGGGTCCTGTGAACTGAAACAATTAGCAGCACTTACCCCAAGAAAAGAAATAAAAACACTTTAGACTTGATGTTTTAGCCTTTGTCAGGCTACTTCTCTTCCTTGCTTGTCCTCAGCATCTTATCCTAGTCTCAAGGAGCAACTATGCCAAGTGCCCTACCTTATAGAGGGTGGGCAGGATCGGGACTGGCTCCTTCCTGGAAGCAGTGTTGGCGTCAGCAAATGTTATCCCAATAATATATCAGATTATCACAAACTATATTTTAGGGTGGCTTCTAAACACTATTCTAGTTTATCTACGCATGGGGAAATATGTTCCCAATATTTGAAAACAACAGTCAAAGGACAGGTTCAGGAGGAGGAGGACAGAGTAGTGTCACTTGGCTTTGGCAGTTAGTAGGTCATTGGTGACTTTATTTAGGGAAGCTTCAGTGGAGTGATGAGAAATGTGAAAAACCCAGAAGCAGGTTTGAAACAAGTAATTAGTTAAGAAAAAACATAAAATGTATCTATTTTGCATACATATACAGTTCATACAAAAATTATAAGGCTCTATTTAACGAGGTTGTCCAATATTAGGACAACCACTTTTGATAACCCACGCTTGGCCTTCATAAAATAAAAAAGCCTATACTCACTTCCTGTGCTGGCGCCGTTCCCACGATTTCGGCACTTGATCTCCCAGGCAATCATGTGCAGTTGTGACACGTGACACCGGCGTCCAATCAGCACTGCGTCACTGTCCCCGCCTTCTGTCGAATTAAGCATGAAGAGGAAGTCAGGGATCAACTGCAGCCCAGACATCCTCTTCATTTCGACACGGTGGGAACAGTGAAGACAGAGCTGATTGGGTGCCAGGGTCACGTGTCACAACACTATATGGTAGCACCAGGGAGAGCAAAGGAAGACACCACGGGGAAGGCGTCGGGATGGGAGGCGAGTATAGACTTTTCTTTATTTCATAGGGGCCAAGCGTGTGCTATGAGAAGGGGGTTGTCCAAGTCCTCCTTCACACGTCTGTCTCCAGTACTTGTGGTATCTGCTTTTTTCACAGATGCCACACATACTCATAGCTTATGGGGCTATGCACATGTCTGTGTGTGTCCATGCAAAACACATGGAGAAAAGTCAGTTTTTTCCGGCAGCACAGATGACAAGGGCCAATTACAAGTTTATGGGTCCATGAAAAACACAAACACCTCACGGACAACATCCGTGTACAATCCGAGTTTGGTAGGTGTTTAATATTGCAAAGAAATGACAACTTTGTAATTTATTTCATTCTTTGTCCATACTGGAAAAATACTGATGGTAAAAACGGACACAAAGAGGACACCGGTAACGTTTTTTCATGTACCTGTTCTATACGGACGTGTGAAGGAGACCTGAATCTGGTAGAGGATTTACCCCTGTAAAGTATTAGAAGCACTTCATCAGGCTCCTAATAATGTATATAATGATGTATCCTATTGTTACTGCAGTCATCTGGTGTCACTCATTTCCGCTGTTTGCTGGTATCATGCCCACATCAGCATCACTGACAAACCAAAGCGAGCATGCAGGAGGAGAAGCAACCTATCCAACCTATCCAATTGATAGGTTTAATGTAAATATATCTCTTAGACCTGAAGAGCCTGGTGTACCTATTTTAAAAATCTAAACCAGAATGAATGTTCCTGATAATAAATAATGCTCATTTTAAGTCCAGCTATTCTACAGTGCTGAGCACAGCACCGTTATGCAAGGGTTGGATCTGATTATCGGATCGCACTCGGCCATGCTAGTAAATGAGTCTGTGAAAACCAGATGTCATCTTAGTGCAATCGATTTCTATGGACTGACACAATGGGGAATTTTAAGTTGTTCTTCTCCTCATCTGAGAAAATCGGATCACAATATGATGAAACTCTGATCGGAGTGTGATTATCATATTCTCAGATGAGAGAAAATACGCTGCTGTGAGCCTTATAGAATTAAGTCTAATGTGACCTCTCTCACCACCTATTACGGTCAGGCCACCAGCCAGTAAAATGTAATATAAAGGGCACAATAAACTGATAAGCGGCCGAGGAATGTTAGTTATTGTTCATAAATTTATGAGATAAAAGCAAACCTCTACAGCCCAGCTACTAGAGCCTAATCCTAGCAAACATTAGGTAAGTGAACATTGCTGCTTTATGTAGGTTTGTCTGAAGCCCCAGGCCCGGCTTTCCTTCCACCAGAGAGTAGTTGCAGGTCACCTTTGTGGTTTTACAGAAACCAGCCTGGGAGCTGGCTCATTGCTGGGTGGCTTCATTCTTTTCATTCTCTTTTAGGCATTACTACTAATCTCTAGCACCTCCTCAAACAGCCAGAAATAAAAATAACAAAGCCCCTGTGTCCGGCTGACAGACGCGCAGTTTACTCAGCTAACTCCAACCCTATACTAAAAGGAATCTGTCATCGGTCAGAGCTCTTCACATAAGCACTGGACAGAATCTCGCCTCCTAACCTGAATTTTCCCATAAATGTTCTTATCGGTGGTCAAAATTCTACACTCTACCATTCAGGAAGCCCTCGCGGATAGTCAAGTGATTGGAGGGCATGCCCAAGTCAAGGGGGAAGGAGAAGTATGCGATGGTGACGGTGACTGAAGTAAAGGAGCCTATAGGTAAGTACGGTATATTGTGGTTAGAAGCAAAATATGCTCTGCTATTAAAGGGAACCTGTCACCCCCAAAATGGAAGTTGAGCTAAGCCCATCGGCATCAGGGGCTTATCTACAGCATTCTGGAATGCTGTAGATAAGCCCCCGATGTAACCTGACAGATGAGAAAAACAGGTTATATTATACTCACCTGGGCGTGCGGTCCAATCCAATGGGCGTCGCGGTCCGGCGCCTCCCATCTTCTTACGATGACGTCCTCTTCTTGTCTTCCTGCCGCGGCTCCGGCGCAGTCGTGCTTTGTTTGCCCTGCGGAGGGCAGAGTAAAGTACTGCAGTGCGCAGGGCCTCTCTGACCTTTCCCAGCGCCTGCGCACTGCAGTACTTTGCTCTGCCCTCAACAGGGCAGACAAAGTACACCTGCACAGGAGCCACAGCGTGAAGACAAGAAGAGGACGTCATTGTAAGAAGATGGGAGGCCCCGAACCAGACCGCGACACCCATCGGACCGGACCGCAGCGGGACCGCCCCTGGGTGAGTATAATCTAACATCTTTTTCTCCAGAATGCTGTAGATAAGCCCCTGATGCCGGTGGGCTTAGCTCAACTTCCATTTTGGGCGTGACAGGTTCCCTTTAAGAATAGTAATCAATTTTTCATGACCCAGAAGACGACAAATTAAGTGCTGAGACTTCCTGTGTGGTGACTCTTTTGACCTTCCCAAATCTGTGACACATCCGTTTTTCTCATCTGTGTATTGTCCATTTTTTAAGACCGATATCACAATGAAGCATAACGTTTAATGGATCCATTTACCGTACAATTTTGTTTTTGTTTTTTTAAAGTAAGGCTGTTCACATGTTCAGTTCTCATCCAGTATTATATATAAAAAAAAAAAAAAAAAAAAAAAAACAGAAGAAGCTAAGGTAACGATCTCACCTACAGATCAATGACGGCCAACAACAATTTGAAAAGCAAGTACGTTGGGTCAACATGCCCAGTATCGTCCTCTTACCGGAGATTAGCTGTGCCAGCCATGTGTCGGAGTGGCCTATTCCTCTCTACTCACTGGTAATACGGTAATGTGTCACTATAATTATATTATTGCGGATACCTTTCCATATGGGTTTTATGTACTACATATGTCCCATAATATATTATATTGGTCAAAGAATGAAAAGAAAAAAAACGTTTTCATTCATAAATATGTAATAAAGGAGGACAATGTTTTACAATCACTTTACAGGTAAAGAAATGATATACGTGGAAACTCTTCCAGTGTCTGCCTCCATTCTCTATTGTTCACGAGACCATATAATATTGTCGTTATCAGCACAATAATGTCTGGGCCTATACTAAAGGCCCCTTCACATTAAGCGACGCTGCAGCGATACCGACAACGATCCGGATCGCTGCAGCGTCGCTGTTTGGTCGCTGGAGAGCTGTCACACAGACAGCTCTCCAGCGACCAACGATGCCGGTAACCAGGGTAAACATCGGGTAACTAAGCGCAGGGCCGCGCTTAGTAACCCGATGTTTACCCTGGTTACCATCCTAAAAGTAAAAAACAAACAAACAAACACTACATAATTACCTACAGCCGTCTGTCCTCCAGCGCTGTGCTCTGCACTCCTCCTGTACTGGCTGTGAGCACAGCGGCCGGAAAGCAGAGCGGTGACGTCACTGCTCTGCTTTCCGGCCGCTGTGCTCACAGCCAGTACAGGAGGAGTGCAGAGCACAGCGCTGGAGGACAGACGGCTGTAGTCACCGCTCTGCTTTCCGGCCGCTGTGCTCACAGCCAGTACAGGAGGAGTGCAGAGCACAGCGCTGGAGGACAGACGGCTGTAGGTAAGTATGTAGTGTTTGTTTGTTTTTTACTTTTAGGATGGTAACCAGGGTAAACATCGGGTTACTAAGCGCGGCCCTGCGCTTAGTTACCCGATGTTTACCCTGGTTAC
This sequence comes from Ranitomeya imitator, assembly GCF_032444005.1. NCBI lineage: Eukaryota > Metazoa > Chordata > Amphibia > Anura > Dendrobatidae > Ranitomeya > Ranitomeya imitator. Next base: position 168,418,262 of record NC_091284.1, read on the forward strand.
CAGTGAAGACATCGCTGGATCGGTGTCACACACGCCGATCCAGCGATGTCAGCAGGAGTCCAGCGACGAAATTAAGTTCTGGACTTTATTCAGCGAACAACGATCTCCCAGCAGGGGCCTGATCGTTGGTCGCTGTCACACAGAACGATTTCATTAACGATATCGTTGCTACGTCACAAAAAGCAACGATCTCGTTAACAATATCGTTATGTGTGAAGGTACCTTTACGGAAGAATTACACTACCGAATTCTGCGTACTGCAAACTTCAAGCCTGACCTCTACAGGCTGCTAACTGAAAGCAATCTACATTACTGGTGTACATGTGATAAATACACTGTACTGACATCCTAACACTCGCAGTTGTGTGACTATCTAATCGTGGTGGTCTGCTGGACACAACTGATGGCTCTACCAAAGGTCACCTTAATAAGGACCAACTCACTTCACTTCAACTGATAAATCTGTTACCACCAACACTGTCCTCCCTCACACACAATCTCAAGATACAGATCGTAAATTAGAGATGGCCCAAGCAGTCCACAACTAAAATAATATGAGATTATGTGGCTTTATCACGTCAGGGGTCACAACCATGCCAAGATCATCTGAAGTCATTGTCTCATTGAAACACGTCTATAGTGCGCACGTTGAATGAACAATCGAGAAGACTTGTCTCTTCTTCATTCTAGTTACCAGCCAAGAATGATACAGGGAAAATAGATCTTGGTACCGTGTTAGCCAGTAGACAGAATAAATATTTAGATTTGAGAGTCCTCAGTGGTATATACTTTGTAATGACTAACTGAAAAGATGGTAACCAAAGCAAGCTATGCCTGATGAAGAGACTTTCTTACCATCTTTTCACTTAGCCATTAAAAGACTCTCAAATTGTAATATTTTCCCAGGTAAGACACTAGACAATAAGAAGTTCTAGAAAACCACATACCACGGTCCACACTCTTCTATAACGCAATCCAACTGATCTAAAATGATGGAATCAGATTTTTGATCAACTTTCCACTCACTTCACTGACAGATTCTGTAGAAAATGGAACAAATGGAGAATGATGCACTTTGGCGACAACTTAAGCCCCAGAGACTAGAAGGATATTCTGGTGAAGCTGGAACGGGTCCTGTTCCTGTACAGTAAACTTAAAGGGAACTTTTCATTTGGGCAGCATGGTGGCTCAGTGGGTAGCATTGCAGCGCTGGCGTCCTGAACCCAACTCTCACCAAGGACAACATCTGCAAAGAGTTTGTATGTTCTCTCCGTGTTTGCGTGGGTTTCCTCTGGGTACTCCGGTTTCCTCCCACATTCCAAAGACATACTGATAGGGAACTTAGATCGTGAGCCTCAACGGGGACAGCGATGATAATGTAATTGTAAAGTGCTGCGGAATATGTTAGCACTATATAAAAATAAAATATTATTATTTATTATTAGATTCATACGGATCAAACGACAGGCAGCATGAATCAGACTCTGAACTGCTGGGATATATCAGGGGAAACACACTGATAAAACCCAGCTGGATATAGTAGAGACCTGACTACTCCAATGGGGTCCCAAACCAGAGTCTCCAGGCTCCAGCTGATTGACAGGGCTCTCTCTATGTAGACACATGGAAAAGACCTGTCAATTAACTTGAGAGGGGCATGGAGACGCTGGCTGGGGACCGCATTGGACTAGTTGGGTCCATAGTGCCCGGCTTACTCTAACTGCAGTGTCTCAAAGTAAAAAACATATCTTGCAGCAATGAAGCAGCCTTTCATAAACCAGTCATACAGGCAGCATGAATCTTATCATCGGCGGTAATCTGTCAAAAGGTTTTTTCTATGTAATCTGAGAGTAGCATAATATAGGGGCAGAAACCCTGATTACAGTGATGTGTCACTTACTGGGCTGTGTTTTGCTGTTTCGGTACAAGAAGTGTTTATCAGCAGGATATTATCACTACAGGACAAGCTGCCTCGTGCCCCCTAGTCCAACCACGCACCCAGCACTGATTAGCAGCTCCCTGTCACTATACATTATACACACAAAGCTGTGGTGTGGGCGGGGTTATATACATCTGCAGCGGAGAAAACCGTGACTATCGCTACTGCTGCATCCAGTAAACTAAGCGATACATCACTGAAATCAGGGTCTATGTCCCTGATCATGGTGCTGACAGATTACATAGCAAAAACCTGCTGACAAATTCCCTTTAAGGAAGTCCAAAGACTACTACAAAAGGAACATGAAGCATAACAATGCAATTTTAAGCAAAGGTCTTATAGAATGGTGATCCCATAATGCTTTATAGTTTAAAATTCAAATACTGTGGTCTGTCGAGCAAAATTCACACTTTCTGGGTATTTAAAGGGAACCAATCACATACACACAAGCAGAGGACCTGTCAGTCTAGCTGAGTGGGCAGAGAACAGCTGGTGGGGACCTTCCTTTAGGACTAGTCACCTCATACCCAGGTCACACTTTCAGCAATGTTTCTGCTATGGAAGCGCCTCCAGAGTAAAACATATGTCTGTAGATCAGGAACCAGTCTCTGATTCAGGGAGCATGAATCGGTGACAGGTTCCCTTTAAATACAGCTGGTTCTCAATAAGAAGCCGCAGAACTTTGTACAATCTGTACATCATGCTGCTCAGCTGAACAAAAATTAGGACAGGGAGATATTCCCCATTTCCAGTAACTGGTCGTGTAGGAACCCACTAATACTGCACAAAAACATTCTACTTGGCCTAATGATATCACAGCCCTTCTTGGGGGCTATTATCACGCCTGAGAAAGTCGGGGGGCCATTATCACACCCGAGGAATTCGGGGGGGGGGGGGCTATTATCACACCCAAGGAATTCGGGGGGGGGGGGGGCTATTATCACATTTGAGGAAGTCGGGGGGGGGGGGGGGGCTATTATCACACCCAAGGAAGTCGGGGGGGCGCTATTATCACATTTGAGGAAGTCGGGGGGCGCTATTATCACACCCGAGGAAGTCGGGGGGGGGGGGCTATTGTCACGCCCGAGGAGGTCAGTACAGTGCGTCCCAAGAATGCTCTTTACTAGAGAGTCTGAGCTGTCAAGTGACAGAAACAAACTTTCCAGTGGCAGCCCCACTACAGACCGCTCTTTAGTTTGCTGATCCGTCACCACAAATATGTTAACAAACTGCCCATTGTCCACTGGCGGCATCCACTCCTTTCCCACAAACCTACAGCAGAGGTTCCCATAGTTACCCGCTTGTCTATTTACCACCTAAGCGATCAAAGCCAGCGTGCAGCACACACAAAAAGCTGTGCCAGGCTTCCTACAGGGCAAATGCCCGGCCACTAATTAACTAATATACTTTTGCATATGGATGCACCGCTCACGTTCCCCATTCAAATAAACATCAGTGTCACCGGGGAGTCGTCGGCTAGTAATGGCTGATAATGGGGACATTCATCATATACATCTCAGCGCACATTAACCCTGCATACACCGGCTATTCACTCACAGCCTACATCCATCAGTCGGGATGTGCCGGACATTATAATCTATAAATAATCATCTTTACTAGAAACAATCTGATATCGCAGGATATGACTGCAGGAACATGGCCAAAGCAAAGCACTGCACATAATCCATACATGTGTATCAGAAATAAGAAACTATACCGATTAACATGGACTGGGGTGGTCGGGGACTCGAGTAGTCGGGGTTCGGGGGTAGTCAGGGACTGGGGTGGTCGGAGATTGGCGTATTGAGGGACTGGAGTAGTCGTGGTTCTGGGTTAGTGGGAGACTGGGGCAGTCGGGGGTTCTGGGGCAGTCGGGGGTTCTGGGGCAGTCGGGGGTTCTGGGGCAGTCGGGGGTTCGGGGGGAGTCGGAGATTGGCGTATTGAGGGACTGGGGCAGTCGGGGGTTCTGGGGCAGTCGGGGGTTCTGGGGAAGTCGGGGTTCGGGGGGAGTCGGAGATTGGCGTATTGAGGGACTGGGGTAGTCGGGGGGTC